>NC_135855.1:40683067-40733067 GCF_031162955.1 Sander vitreus | reverse complement strand
GGAGGGATTATATCTCCAACCTGGCCTGGGAACGCCTCGGGATCCCCCAGTTGGAGCTGGTTAATGTGGCTCGGGAAAGGGAAGTTTGGGGTCCCCTGCTGGAGCTGCTGCCCCCGCGACCCGATACCGGATAAGTGGACGAAGATGGATGGATGGATGGATGGATTTTGCAGTTTGGGTGTGTGGTTTTGTGAATTGTGTTGAGTATTTTTGATAAAACCACACTAGTTTGCAAAATTGTGTTTTAGCAGTTGGAAAAAACTGTAAGAGATAAGTCTGTTGATATTCAGTTTAACGGCACTAATTATTTGGACACACGATTTAACGCAATCACGTGATTTGGTCCCTCACGCCGATACGTAGTTTGGGATATCTAGAAGTGATGCAGCACCGCTGCACCCACCGGAGATTTGTCTCTTTTTCGGCCTGCAGATCCAACACTCCCCAGATAAAAGCAGAGTGGGATTTTTGTGACCACAGACAGACGCCTCTACACCAGTGTGTGACAGCTGTTTGGTGTCTTGGTGGTACTTCCCTGCCTCACATACCTAAAGAACAGTGTACCCAACAGCACAGCAGTGTCTGGAGCTGCTTCGGTTGCACCAGCAGCAGCAGTGTGTCAGTTATGTTTGGCTGCTGGAGATAAGCTGCTGCTCTTTCATGTGTCACTGCGTGAGATGGAAGAGAACGTTACTGCGGTTAGACAGGAAACTACTACCAGGAGTCCTGTGTGTGTGTGTGTGTGTGTGTGTGTGTGTGTGTGTGTGTGTGTGTGTGTGTGTGTGTGTGTGTGTGTGTGTGTGTGTGTGTGTGTGTGTTTGCACTAACAGGCAAATTCACTAAAGGATTGTGTGGCTTTTGTGGCAGCTAAACCTGCACAAATAAGACAAAATAAACCGTGTAATCCTCAGAGCACCCACAAAGGGTAACATGCTTTATCTATTTTGTTTAATTTGTACAAAAATAGAAGTTTTAAAACGACACAGGATTACACGCCTTTGGACAGAGCTTGTCTTTGTGCTAAGCTAAGCAAACCAGCTGCTGGCTGGCAAGATAGACTTGAAAATATTCAAACTTTACTATAACTACAATAATACAATGCTACATGTACAAGTAGCCAGACCTTCCTCCGCAGCGCTGTGGGTGGAGGAAGGTCTGGCAAAGCGAGACCACAGCATGTATAATCCTCTGCCACGCACAATGCCATTTAAAGATGATTTGCAATGGCCGTCCCTAGATGGGACTTTAAAATACTTCAAACTCAACAACAAATACATAAAAACACAAGACTTTCACCGGGGTTCGTGTCCCGCGTGTCTTTAACCGTCCCGTTATTCTCGCGAGTCACAGAAGCGTAAACCCACCCACGACCTTTTCCTTAACATAACTGCGTCAAAGGTGACGCCAATAGTCCCGACCAAGCGTGTTTAGTTAAAGCGCGTTATATGACGCTAAAGGAGACTTTTAGCGTCAATAACAACGACAAAGGCACCTGACCAAGCGTCCGTATTTTACGAGATGGGAGGGAGAATGTGTTGTTGGGAAACACTGAACCATATTTTTCAAGACAAACACTAATCCATTAATCCAGAAAATAATCCACACATTAATCGACAATGAAAATAATCGTGAGTTGCAGCCTTAACGCTCAGTTCTTTCTGCTGCTTTACTGCTCAGTGTCGGCGGGTAAAATGGAGAAAAGAGGTACTGAGTATGAATCATGCATCCTCTGATGTTATCTAAGATGTTTTCTCTTTCTGTTGTGGTTTTATTTTAACTTCTAACCTGTGTTAAATTTCTGAAGAAGCTTCTGTCATCCTCAGCAGCCGCAGCAATGTCACTCACCTCCTTCTGTCATTTCGAAAAGTCACCAAAAGTTCACTCACATTGGATCAATCAATCGGATTTTTATCTCCACCGTCTTAAATCTCCAGTTCATTTGATGCTGCGGCGAGCAGGAGGAAGGGTTGCTTCTTCTTTTGCTTTTTTGTTTTGAGCTCCCCGATGAGCGCAGATGAAATGACTTTGGCGGCTGCTGCTAATGCTCTATAATTGGTACGAGGAGCGAGGAGCTCTGAACAATTATAACACGCAGGAGCTGTAATCTCCGCTGAGACTCTGAGCGAGACGGATTCTCGCCGTCTTCGGAGTCAACCTGCTGAGTTTGATGTCTATAAATCAGTTTCAGGAAAAAGTTGGAAACCGTTCCCTATCACAGAAATAGTGCACAGCTAGTTTGAGTGTACATACAATGCACCCTACATTTTATTCCCATATCCCACAATGGGGAGAATAAGAAAAGGAAAATTGAAAAGGAAACATGGAGCAGGCTTTCATTTCTAAACAGTGGAAATGTAACATGCAACATATATAATATACAACCTTTTATTATTCTCTTGAGTGCTCGGTTTCTTTCAGAGACGTATTAGGAGTATTTTAGTTTCAGTTTGTTTACATGATGCTGGGCGCGCCCACCTCCATCACACAAATAACTGGGGTCAGCCCTATGTTCCCACAGCCCAATGGTCCCACAGCCCAATGGTCCCACAGCCCAATGGTCCCACAGCCCTATGTTCCCACAGCCCAATGGTCCCACAGCCCTATGTTCCCACAGCCCAATGTTCCCACAGCCCTATGGTCCCACAGCCCTATGTTCCCACAGCCCAATGGTCCCACAGCCCAATGTTTCCACAGCCCAATGGTCCCACAGCCCTATGTTCCCACAGCCCAATGGTCCCACAGTCCTATGGTCCCACATTTCTAAGATTTTTCTTAAAATGAGGCCCTATGTTAGGGTTAGGGTTACATTCCATCTGTATTCCATTGCTACTGGATAACAGGTTGGGTGTAATTGGCTACCAAATTGGGAGAAAGGGGGTTACAATCTGATACAAATGTATGAAAAAGGAAATGAGGGAACATAGGGCTGTGGGAACATAGGCACGCTCCCAAATAACCAGCACATCTAACAATGTTTTCAGTGTAGTGTCCGAAATCCCGTTTGGTCGTTCCCTATATAGTTCACTATTTAACAAACACTATATAGGGTTGAGCGAGTGAATGAGGGAACGGTTTCCAACACAGCTGCTCTCTGGAAGCTATAGTGTTTGTTATAAAGCTGTTCCTGCTTTAGACTTCACTGTAGTGGAATTAAATTGGATTTATTCAGGCTCATGAAGACGGTTGTTGGAGCCGTTTCTCTGTGCCAGAGAGCTCTTTCTTCAGAATCCTCGAGGCTCGGCTCGTTGTGAACAAATGTTTCTCCCCCTCCATCCATCAGAGCCCTGAGGGATCCACTCACCATGTCGTCTGCTTCTTCTTGTTAATGCCTCCTCTCTCCGCCTCGACGTCCAACCCGCTCCAACCCTACAGGGAAGCAGCTTCTACGTCCCTCACGTGTCTCCTTATGTTGCTGCTTTCTGCTCACTTCAGCTGATGAATTATGGAGGAGAGCAGGATGACAGAACGGCCCCAGTACTGAGTGCATACTCAATGTTTGATTAGATTGAGATAGCAACTGAGACACAGATCAGGAAAGTCTTTTAAAGAAATAGAAGACTAAGAGGCTCCAGCCATTCTTATGCTCATGTTTAGTAGGTATAATGTTTACGATGTTTGACATTATAGTTTATATTTGCTATTTACAGCTAAGTACAGCTGAGGCTGATGGGAATGTCATTAGTAGTTTGCAGGTATTTGATCATAAACTACAGTATTAAGCCCAGTTCAGGCGCATCGAGACGAGTTGAAACCTGCAACTACTTGCAACGCCCCCAAATAAAAAGTTAAAATACGTTAACAAAAATGAGAATCTTATCTTAAATATCATGAACTTTCACCTCTGTGTTCTCGTGTTTAGTGCCCAACGGATGCAGCTGGGTCCGACACGTTTTCCAATGTGAAGCTGTCGGGTGTATTTTGAGGGAGGAAGATAACGTTTAAACACGCTGGTGCATCCTTTGACGTCATCTTTAGCCAGACTGTTAATGTCCCACATAGTGAATCCCCGACCGTTGGAGTCGGAAGCTGTGAATATTTCAGCAGCGAGCTGCAGGTTCTGGGTCAGTGTGTCAGTGTGTGATCTGCTGTGACAGACTGCACGGAAACTAAAAAGAGGGGCACAGGTGGAGGAGCAGCAGTTTACTGAGTAACTCACTGACTGCTGATCACAGAGCAGACAGAAAACAGGAGTCCACATCATTGTCACACTGATGAAACCAAAAACTTGCATCTGTAGTCCAGTTCCACAGCTGATGCAACTGTGGAACTGGACAAGAATCCGCTGCTCAAAATCTGATTCAAACACATTCACATGTGGGCACATACAACTCTAATACATCCGGCACATAATCCTTAAAGTCCTCATATTATGCTTTTTGTCTTTCCCCCTTTCCTTTATTGTGTTATATATATATATATATATATATATATACATACTTATATATACTTTTTTTGTGCACATTATAGGTTTACAAAGTGAAAAAGCCCAAAGTCCCCCCCAAAGGGACAGAAAAGACTGTTCACAAACTGCTCCAAACAGCTCTATTGTAGTCCAGCCTTTACTTCAGAGACAAACGAGATTTTTTATGCACCTATTTCTACCTTTTTCTGAATCAATTTATGCTGGAAATATCTTTATGTAAAGGGAAACATAGATTATAATCCAAATATGAAACATAATGGAATATATTGCAGTACGGCTCTCAGGAAATCTGTGTCTTTCATCTATTTATTCTCCTGTAGATCAACCTTTCTAATCATATCTGAGTCAGCACACATGTAGCCTAGACATCATTTACTCCTCCCTCCTCTTTTGCATCTTTTGTTGGGGAAGTAACCTTCTTAAATGTGCACATGACGATTATTCACCTCAGTGATACATTCATTCATTTTGAATGAATTAATAAACCCCTGGACATATTTCAGATTTCTGCTGTGTTCAAAACTTTGTGCACATTCAAAATATAACTCATCCCATCTGTGTTCTCTGAGGTTTGGAGGAGTACGTAAACTTATGTTGTCCTTTTTTTTCACCTTATACTCAAAATGTATTCACTCCCTTATGGCGTTAGATTCCCCTTTACACCTTGTAGCATGTACCAACCAGAAACACCACCAGCACATTACATTCATCCCCAAAACATGTAGGCTAAGCACTGTAATGCGAGGTCTCACTGTAGGTTCATAGTCTTGACTTCTCACAGCAAGACACAGATCAGGCACACAGAGAGACCGGGACACACACACACACACACACACACACACACACACACACACACACACACAGCTACAATTACCACAGTTTTCCCCACTCATCCTGTCTCTTTCTATCAGAGAGAGAGAAAGAGAGCAGCAGAGAGGGGAGGGATCGCATTGTGACAGGCACGGAGAGATAAGCGTCAGGTATGAATGGCCAGGCGATCAGGCACGTTTACATAGGCTATTGTCCGGTTTCATATTTGTCAGTCAACTTTTCAAAATACATTCAGGGCTACACTCAAAACATTTGAGGCTGAAGCCCCGGCAAAATCGGCTGATGCCGCCTCTGGTCCTTACCTAGGTACTGTCAGGGCACGCCCTCATACTCTGCTTCTGACTGGCTAGTAGTCCTTACCTAGGTACTGTCAGGGCACGCCCTCATACTCTGCTTCTGACTGGCTAGTAGTCCTTACCTAGGTACTGTCAGGGCCCTCATACTCTGCTTCTGACGCACTGTCAGGCACGCCTCATACCTGCTTCTGACTGGCTAGTAGTCCTTACCTAGGGTACTGTCAGGGCACGCCCTCATACTCTGCTTCTGACTGGCTAGTAGTCCTTACCTAGGTACTGTCAGGGCACGCCCTCATACTCTGCTTCTGACTGGCTAGTAGTCCTTACCTAGGTACTGTCAGGGCACGCCCTCATACTCTGCTTCTGACTGGCTAGTAGTCCTTACCTAGCTACTGTCAGGACACGCCCTCATACTCTGCTTCTGACTGGCTAGTAGTCCTTACCTAGGTACTGTCAGGGCACGCCCTCATACTCTGCTTCTGACTGGCTAGTAGTCCTTACCTAGGTACTGTCAGGGCACGCCTCATACTCTGCTTCTGACTGGCTAGTAGTCCTTACCTAGGGTACTGTCAGGGCACGCCCTCATACTCTGCTTCTGACTGGCTAGTAGTCCTTACCTAGGTACTGTCAGGGCACGCCCTCATACTCTGCTTCTGACTGGCTAGTAGTCCTTACCTAGCTACTGCACATGAGCACAACAACTACGAAGATTCCCAATTCACTACGACTGTGTAGAGACCACAAAGAGACCACGAAAAGAATCACCTCTGTGGAGAGACACACAATGACCATTAAGAGACGCACAGCGTCCCCCAAAGTGACTCACGTCGAACACGAAGAGATGCAAAGCGGCCACAAAGAGAGACGCACGGCCATGTAGAGACTCAAAACATCCACAAAGAGACATACCACGACAACGGAGACACTTACGATGTCCACAAAGTGACTCATTGTCCACGAAGAGACCCACAACGACCATGATGAGATGCACAGTGACTGCGTAAAGACGGATAACGTCCACAAAGAGACACAACAACCACGCAGACTCACATCGTCCACAAAAAGACTCACGGCGACCGCAGATTAACTTACAATGTCCACAAAGAGACACATGACCGCTGAGAAACTCACCACGACCAAGAAGAGAAGCACAACGTCCACAAAGAGACTCATAAAGACCACGCAGAGACTCACAACCATGAAGAGAGACTCATAACCATGAAGAGACTCACGACTGCAAAGAGTCTCACAATGAACACGAAGAGACGCACAGCGACCACGAAAAGGCTCACGGCGACCACAGATTGACTTATAATGTCCACGAAGACAACGGCCACAAAGAGACTTCACGACCACAAAGACATTTCCCACTTTGGGATTAATAAAGTCCATCTATCTATCTATCTATCTGTCTGTCTATCTATTTATCTATATATATATATCTATCCATCCATCCATCCATCCATCCATCCATCCATCCATCTATCTATCTATGTAAGACGACCACAGGATCATTTATAATGTCCACGAAGAGATGCACGACGCCTTCTCGGTTTTAATATTTTCATGTTTTTGCGACAGAGGATCACAAACACTCATCAAGGTGTCAGCAACAGCAGAGTTGAGTCTCTCTTTCTCAGGTTGTTGTGTTGATTCACTTCATCATTTTCTTGCCACTCTCTGACAGCCTGAAGTATTCTGGGTTTCTATATTTCTTGGAGCTGAAGCAGCTTTACCTCCTCCTGCAGCCTGGAGTTGAAAAGGGCAGACCTAATGAATATTCTAATCTGGCCTAGATTCTGTGATAAAGCCTTGTAGGAGCTTGATGACAACGCCATGTCTTTGAAATATGAAGTGTTTGCAAGGGGGTGTGTGTGTGTGTGTGTGTGTGTGTGTGTGTGTGTGTGTGTGTGTGTGTGTGTGTGTGTGTGTGTGTCTGCGTGTGTGTGTGTGTGTGTGTGTGTGCGTGTGTTCTTGTTTAACTATATTCGTGGGGTCCAAAAACCGGGAATACAGTATACTTGTGGGGTCCAGAGAGTCCAAGTGCTGGACCCCACAACTTCAAAGGTGTGTTTGATGGTTAAGACTTGGTTTTAGGATTAGGGTTAGAATGAGGTTCTGGTTAGGGTGAGGGTAAGGGTTAAGGTTAGGCATTTAGTGGTGATGGTTAAGGTTAGGGTAAGGGGCTAGGGAATGCATTATGATGCACTATGTGTGTGTGTGTGTGTGTGTGTGTGTGTGTGTGTGTGTGTGTGTGTGTGTGTGTGTGTGTGTGTGTGTGTGTGTGTGTGCAGGCAGGATTCATTTTTGCGGGCAGTCAAAGGTCGCTGCAGATAAACAACGTTGCCCGCTGTACTTGGAAACCGAGAGCGGGAGTTTTTCTGCTGATGAGGGGTTTTGCAGCCACATTAAATCAAGTTGTTTTCCAGGTCAGCGTTTGATGATCAATGAAATCAACTGGATCGTTTATTTTTCCCTTTTTTTTTTTCTTGTTCTTTTTCTTCCTACGGTAGCCTGAGCGGTTGTGTTGCACCTTGCTCAGGTTTTCTCAGTAATACCACAGTGGGCTCAGTGTTTGCGCTGAGTCATCTGACAGGAAGCACATCAGCTCGGAAGGGTGGAAAGCTTTTGGTGCGACTTATCTGACACGATCAGGAACAGATTCAGGTTCAGTGAGGGCGGACGTGTAGCTGATGGAAACAGCTGATTGTCATGTTCAGTTTAGTCTTGCATTGCCAGAACTTCCTCCACAGCGCTGCGGAGGAAGGTCTGGCTAGTCCACACAGCATTCTGGGATGGGAGAAAAACGTGCTCTGGTTTATTGGCATTTCTTTCAAGTGCTCATATTATGCTTTTTGTCTTTTCCCCATTTCCTTTATTGTGTCATATATCTTTTTTTGTGCACGTTATAGGTTTACAAAGTGAAAAAGCCCAAAGTCCCCCCCAAAGGGACTTACCATCTCCAACAGAAAACATTGTTCACCAACTGCTCCAAACAGCTCTATTGTAGTCCAGCCTTTACTTCAGAGACAAACGTGGTCACTTTGGAACACACGTTATAATTCAGCAATGTGCAGTACAACAAAAATATGGTGTTTTTTTCACCTATTCTGATATAACCTCTAAATATAATTATAAAGCCCCAGGGATTGATGAGATCCGTCCAGAAATGCTTAAAGCTCTGGGTGTGGAGGGGTTGTCTTGGTTGACACGCCTCTTCAACATTGCGTGGAAGTCTGGGACGGTGCCTAAGGAGTGGCAGACCGGGGTGGTGGTTCCCCTTTTTAAAAAGGGGGACCAGAGGGTGTGTGCCAATTACAGGGGTATCACACTTCTCAGCCTCCCCGGTAAAGTCTACTCCAAGGTGCTGGAAAGGAGGGTTCGGCCGATAGTCGAACCTCAGGTTGAAGAGGAACAATGCGGATTCCGTCCTGGTCGTGGAACAACGGACCAGATCTTATGGGGTGAGGGGGTCCCTTCTCAGGGCCATCCAATCTCTGTACGACCAAAGCGAGAGCTGTGTCCGGGTTCTCGGCAGTAAGTCGGACTCGTTTCAGGTGAGGGTTGGCCTCCGCCAGGGCTGTGCTTTGTCACCAATCCTGTTTGTAGTATTTATGAGTTATTACAGAGAAAGGGTGATATTTTTCCGTCCATTTCGGAGCGACAGAGGGAAAATATTTCAGTCGACACATTAAGTGGAACCGAAATGAGGAACCAAAATTTGGTTCTAATCCGGTCCGATTCCTACCTGTTGCGTTCCACAGTGGTTTCGGTACCCAACCCTAGAAAATGGGGCGGCTTCTGGGGGTCCTGCCCTGAATTTTTTCTCAAAAGCCCCAAATCTTCTAGGGTCATTTGGACCGGCAAATCAATGGAGCAAAAGTCCTATAAGTGGGGAAATATCGCCATTCATTCTGTTAGCTCTACTAAAAATAGGTTTCAAGATTACTAATGCTGTTTACGTCAAACTCCTACCCTACCTACTGTATATATGTTGAATAGTAACATCAGTTTTTTGCCTCTCTTTAGGTGGAAGGAGTGAAAACATTTGTTGTGTTCTGGTTTCAGAATGATGAAGACACTTAGATATAAAACAGGACGTTGGCTCTACAGGATGATTCTTTTCCTTGGCAACTATTGTGTATTTTTCCCGAATGATATACCGCGTTTTAGGCATTTCATTGTTTAACGGCTGGAAAAGTAGTGCAAATAGCTGCTGTAAATGGAGAACGACAACAGCAACAACACAAACTTTAAACCTTTAAACACACTGAGGACTTAACATGTACAGCGCTGAAAACACATCCATTTTCTCCCCGCTTTCCAGGTAGTGATGTTGCCAAAAGTTCAATCGGAAGAAATAGTCTTATTCCGAGCAGCTGTACGTTGGCAGAGCGCCACCTACAGTACCGGAGGTAGAGTTATTCCCGTCATTCCCATTTCCCCCCACTCGTCGTGTACGGTATACGGGGAGAACTGGCAGAACCTGGTTGTTCACTTCACCGAGGTTAGACCATACCCCGGTTACTGCTGTGCCTGTGAACACACCGAGCGACTCCTCACAGCAGTTTGTCTTGCTGGTGTTCAGACACCTGTGAAAAACCATCAAATATGAAGTCAGCAAAGGAAACACAAGGTGCCCTCTCCACCTGTACACGGTTAGTTTTGGAAACAGAGGTTAAAGAGTAAAAAGCTGCTTATTAAATCCAGTGGAGAAATGAAAGGCAGAATAAAAAAATATATCTTTGAAGACTTTAAAAAGTTTGGTTGGCCTCAAGTGACTAAAATCTCAGGTGACTGGAAGGACTGAACAAGGAGACGCAGCGCTGCATGTCTGCCTCCACAGCCTGCTCGACAGTGATGGAGCATCCTGTCGTGTGTGTGTGTGTGTGTCTGTGTCTGTGTGTGTGCGTGTGTGTGTGTGTGTGTGCGTACGTGTGTTTGTGTGTGTGTTTGTGTGTGTTTGTGTGTGATGGCAGACAACCAGATGGCTGATGGGAGGAGACTTGACAGGAGAGGTGAACTGTACCAGAGTGGGAGCGCTGAATAAAAACACAAACATAGTAGCACAGACTTACCCAGGGTTTGATCCATGTTTTCAAAGATCTGATTTAAAAAAAAATGTCTAATATAAAACATTTGCATTAAAATAAGGGTTATTATAACTTTATTTATAGAGCAACTTTTATACAGTGTCAAAATGCCTTAACAACAAAGTGAGAAACCATTACGTTTATTAACTATAGTTACACAAAGTGCTTCACAGAGTCAAATTATTGCACAATGCACAAATATTAAGACATACCACACTTTTTGGACTCATCCTAAGGTTAGACCCGGTCGCCAGGTTATCAGCATCCACCTCTGTCCTGCTGTCAGTATTGAAATGCAAAAACACACACGTTCAGTTCACAACAGTTCAAGCACAGACTTGAAATCCTTGTAATCACACACACACACACACACACACACACACACACAGCCACACAGTCACACACACAGCCACACACACACAGCCACACACACACAGCAACACACAGCCACACACACACACACACAGTCACACACACAGCCACACAGCCACACACTGCGTTTCATTATCTTTGTGGGGACCCGTCATTGACATAATGCATTCCCTAGCCCCTTACCCTAACCTTAACCATCACCACTAAATGCCTAACCTTAACCCTTACCCTCACCCTAACCAGAACCTCATTCTAACCCTAATCCCAAACCAAGTCTTAACCATCAAACACACTCTTTGAGTTGTGGGGTCCAGCACTTGGACTCTCTGACCCCAGTATACTGTATCACAATAATAAAAGATCCAGCCATCAAACATCTCAACAGTTTGTCGTGTGGCTCGCTTCATATGTTTAGATGAGGAAACGTGTTTTTAAAAAAAACATCTACCATCATTGTTTATTTAATATTAATGTTTTTAAGAGGCCTTTAACGAACACTATTTCCCAGAAGCACTAGACGTTTGCGGATTAAACGTGAACTGGGAACTAACTGCGAGGAGTTAGTTCATATGTCCCGACACAGAGGGGACCAGTTCTCCTCCAGACCCCCCTGTCCTACAAAGAGGGGACCAGTTCTCCTCCAGACCCCCCTGTCCTACAAAGAGGGGACCAGTTCTCCTCCAGACACCCCTGTCCTACAAAGAGGGGACCAGTTCTCCTCCAGACACCCCTGTCCTACACAGAGGGGACCAGTTTTCCTCCAGACACCCCTGTCCTACAAAGAGGGGACCAGTTCTTTCTCTTTGTAGGACAGGGGGGTCTGGAGGAGAACTGGTCCCCTCTTTGTAGGACAGGGGTGTCTGGAGGAGCTGGTCCCCTCTGTGTCGGGACATATGAACTAACTCCTCGCAGTTAGTTCCCAGTTCACGTTTAATCCGCAAACGTCTAGTGCTTCTGGGAAATAGTGTTCGTTAAAGGCCTCTTAAAAACATTAATATTAAATAAACAATGATGGTAGATGTTTTTTTTAAAAAACACGTTTCCTCATCTAAACATATGAAGCGAGCCACACGACAAACTGTTGAGATGTTTGACGGCTGGATCTTTTATTATTGTGATTCTGAAGGTTTTACACACTGCAGAAAGCAGGTGTCCCTGTGTCATGGACGCCAACCGTGTCAGCTGATATAACGAGCTAATCTCCATGTCTGTGTTGCAGGTTTGTCAGCAGCTGTGAAGAAGACACACACATGTAAGTTCACTGTTTCTTCATCTGATTGTCATAATCAGTATACCCACTTACAAATCTCCAGGATTTCCATATACCCACTTAAAAATGTGCAATGATACGCAACAACATATCTATGTGACAGTACTTTCACTTCAGGTATTTGTATTCACAAATTACGGGGTCAAGTAGGCCTAATGTGACAGCAAACTACACTAACACTGCTGAACATCAACCCGCTCCTCGCTGAGCACAGTACGTAGTGTGTAGTGTGTAGTATGTAGTACGTAGTGTGTACTGCGTAGTGTGTAGTGTGTAGTGTGTGTGTAGTGTGTAGTGTGTAGTATGTAGTACGTAGTGTGTACTGCGTAGTGTGTAGTGTGTGCGTAGTGTGTAGTATGTAGTGTGTAGTGTGTAGTGCGTAGTGTGTAGTGTGTGCGTAGTATGTGTAGTGTGTAGTACGTAGTGTGTACTGCGTAGTGTGTAGTGTGTAGTATTTAGTATGTAGTGTGTAGTGTGTGCGTAGTGTGTGTAGTGTGTAGTACGTAGTGTGTAGTACATAGTGTGTAGTGTGTAGTACGTAGTGTGTACTGCGTAGTGTGTAGTGTGTAGTGTGTGTGTGTAGTGTGTGTAGCGTGTAGTACGTAGTGTGTAGTGTGTAGTGTGTAGTGTGTGCGTAGTGTGTAGTGTGTAGTGTGTAGTACGTAGTACGTAGTGTGTAGTGCGTAGTGTGTAGTGCGTAGTGTGTAGTGCGTAGTGTTTAGTATGTAGTGTGTAGTGTGTGGTGTGTAGTGTGTAGTACGTAGTGTGTAGTGTGTAGTACGTAGTGTGAAGTGTGTAGTGTGTAGTGTGTAGTGTGTAGTATGTAGTATGTAGTGTGTAGTGTGTAGTGTGTAGTATGTAGTGTGTAGTATGTAGTGTGTAGTGTGTAGTGTGTAGTGTGTAGTGTGTAGTGTGTAGTGTGTAGTATGTAGTGTGTAGTATGTAGTGTGTAGTGTGTAGTGTGTAGTGTGTAGTATGTAGTGTGTAGTCTGTAGTGTGTAGTGTGTAGTGTGTAGTATGTAGTGTGTAGTGTGTAGTGTGTAGTATGTGTGTAGTGATGTAGTGTGTAGTGTGTAGTGTAGTGTGTAGTGTGTAGTATGTAGTGTGTAGTGTAGTATGTAGTGTGTAGTGATGTAGTATGTAGTGTGCAGTAGTGTAGTATGTAGTGTGTAGTGTGTAGTGTGTAGTGTGTAGTGTGTAGTGTGTAGTGTGTAGTGTGTAGTACTGTAGTGTGTGTAGTATGTAGTGTGTAGTGTGTAGTGTGTAGTGTGTAGTGTGTAGTGTGTAGTATGTAGTCTGTAGTGTGTAGTGTGTAGTGTGTAGTGTGTAGTATGTAGTGTGTAGTGTGTAGTGTGTAGTGTGTGCGTAGCGACTGGCCCAAATGCTCCACCTACACTACCACCAGTATCCTCCCTTCACCACATTTCAGACTAATATAAGGAGACTATTTCATTGTTAGTGATCCAGGCTCAGGTCCCTGATGTGAAAGCATCGTACTGCTTTATATTCCATTATATATTTTTGATATATTTTGAATGTCATCTGTGATTTCCTTCTCATAGGATAAATAAAGGTATTCCCACCATAAATTGGTGCATAAAAGTGTATCAGAATGCAGGATATTAGTCTTTGACGCTCAACATAACCCTGGGGGAGGACACCCAGACCCCACAGTATACCTACTACAACACATTAGACTACACCACTGCATGACTTGGATACCGGTTCCTAAACAATACTTTTTTCAAACCCAGTTTTATGAAATAAAAATAAATGGCATTAAACATTACGGCACCAGTCTTATGCTCAGCTGCTACTACGTGAGCCACGTCTCTGAGCATAATGCGTGCCTCTACAATGTGTAACGTTAGACAGCCAATCACAGACATTATTAGATCTTGGTAGAAGCATGCTGCGAGCGTATTGCTTCACTGACGCAGATGAGATTTACTTAGTTTTTTGGGGGTTGAAGAGGCCTTTAATATGCTGACTGTAAGCCCAGGAGCTGGACTCATTTCCCAGAATCCTTAGCTCTTGGACGGGCCTTTTTATGTTTACAATAATGTGGTTTGGAAATTGTCTGATTGTGTAATAAATAAAGCTGTTTTCTGTTGATGAACAGGCACAGATAGAAGTTGTCATTTGAGTAAATCTGACCCATAATGTCCAACATGATGCTCTGTAGTTTCAGCTTTTAACTCTGTGTGTGTGTGTGTGTGTGTGTGTGTGTGTGTGTGTGTGTGTGTGTGTGTGTGTGTGTGCATGCGTGCGTGCGTGCGTGTGTGTGTGTGTGTGCGTGTGTCTGTGTTTATTATCTATATCTATTTAAAGATTTCTGTCATTAGTTTTGATTGGGGCTACTTTTTTTTAGGATGTTGTTCTAATAAAATCAGTTGACAGTGAGTTCTCCGGATTATCCAGAGATGCATTCAAGATCCATTCCCATCGGGATGGATAAAGCAAAAGTGCATGTGCATGACTACAGCACATACCACTAAAGGTTCAGCCATTCAAACCTTTTGGGCAAACTGACCCTTTAGCTGAACTGTAGTCTCGCATTGCTATCTCTGTGGATTAAGGTCTGGCTACACCACAGATGCATTCTGGGATAGGGGGGGGAAAAAATGCTTGGCCGCTTAAATGGCCCTCGGAAGGAACTTGTTTTTGGTTCCCACAGCCCTATGTTCCCACATTTCTAAGATTTTTTTTCTCCAAAATTAGGACCTATGTTCCCACATTTTCCTTTCTCCCAATTTGGTAGCTAATTACACCCAACCTATTATCCAGTAGCAATGGACTACAGATGGAATGTAACCCTAACCCTAAAATCTTAGAAATGTGGGAACATAGGGCTGTGGGACCATAGGGCTGTGGGACCATAGGGCTGTGGGACCATAGGGCTGTGGGACCATTGGGCTGTGGGACCATAGGGCTGTGGGACCATAGGGCTGTGGGACCATAGGGCTGTGGGACCATAGGGCTGTGGGACCATAGGGCTGTGGGACCATAGGGCTGTGGGACCATAGGGCTGTGGGACCATTGGGCTGTGGGACCATAGGGCTGTGGGACCATAGGGCTGACCCTTTTGCTCTTACCAGTGTATCGCCGTGTGTACTTCATCCAAAGCTCGGGACAAAGCTGTCAGGGTTGTACTTCCAGGTTATTTTTAATGCAGTTCTTGCTCTCTGTGGTGCACTGAAAGTTGATGTTTCCCTCATTAGAAGCAGTGTTGACTGTAGAACATGTGCGGGGTTGCGAGTGTGCGGAACCGATGAGGATGAATGTGTGACGGGGGACGGCTGCCAGAGTCGAGTCTCTCTCATTAGAGCCGGATAAGGATGGATAATGAATGGGAGATCCTCCTGCAGTCGTCTGTGCGTGGGATGATCACGGGGAGAAACGCTGATCCTTCAGGCACCGTGGAGGCATTTTGCAAACAACTCATAACGTGCTGGTGCGAATCTATTGACTGGGTGTGATGAGGGGAGGCGGAGAGCTCCGCCGCCAGCCCACGAGCCTTTCCAAGCGTAAATCGGTCCCCCTGTTCTGCCAATTTGGAGGAAGAATGAAGCTCCCGCTGCTCCTCAGTTTCCTCTCCCCACTCTCGCCTGCAGCCCTCTCGTCTTCAACATGCTGATATTTACTCTGCCCGCCTGTTTTCAGGCTTAATCAATTTCGACGACGCAGCTGGATGTTGGGTGAAGTGTCCTGTTATTGCAATACAGTCCTTTCTTAACCCTCATGTTGTCCTGGGGTCAAATGTGACCTGTTTTCAAAGTTTTTTTTATATCAGAAAACATGGGACGTCGATAAAGTGCCAAGAATGTAAAAAACAATGTAAAAAAAAAACATGACAAAATGTCAAAAATAAGCATCCAAAACATTGAAAAAGTGACAAAAACATTGGGGAAAAAACGTCAGAAAAAAACGATTAAAATATTGAAAAAAGTGACCAAAACAACAACCAACATTAAGCAACATGGGAGCAAAAACGCTGCTCAAAGGCACTGAAATACCGTAGTGGAGGGGTGATAAAACATATCCACTGAAGTTAGTTCAAAGTTATAATCCTGAAGACGTCCACGAGATCCGAGCCCTTTACAGAGTCAAGGACAATATTTATATGTACTTAAAGGTGCAGCAGGTAAGACTTATAAAACTACCTTTCTGTCATATCTGCTGAAACTGACCCTATGTTCCAGTAGAACTACATGAAGCTGGTCATTAAAAAACAATCCAGCTCCTCTGGCTCCACCTACAGGCTGTACACCGTCCACCGCTCCCTGTTCAGATGCACCAATCAGGGCCAGGGGGTGTGATTAACTGTGTGTCAATCACTGCTCATGCACACGCATTCATTCTCCCTTGTGGGGGGAGGGGCTTAGGAGACCGTTTTGGGCTTCAGCAGAAAGGGCGGAGGGACTGAGAAGATGTTGATGTTCAGATTCTTTGGCTAAGTCCTGGATCTTCCCAATCCTACCTACAGCACCTTTAACTTAAATACAATAATAACAGGGATGTACCGATCGGATCTGGAAGTATTGGATGGGAGCCGACATGGGCATTTTTTAACCGATCGGGGTTCGGCAGTCACCCCGATCACCTTACCCCGAGCATTTACGACATCAGTAGAAGGTGATTTTATATGTGAGTTTTACAAAAATGCTAGCTGCACTAACTTAAACATATTACGCCAAAGGCATCTATAAATTGCATCCATGTTTCCTTCTCTTCCTCGCGTCTTTGTCCATCCCACCGAGGAAGCATGGGAGAGACGCGAGGAAATCATGCGAGGAGAGAGGAAACGAGGAAATGTGTTTTAGAGGGAAGCGTCATGTAAATTCATCAGCTGTGTGGGCGGAGTTGGCAGCGGCTTTCAGCTGCACGGCTGTCAGGAAGGCTGCACTCGTGTATCCTCACTCATAGCTCCTCAGAGATCCCTCCTCCATCCTCCATCCTAGCTCCTCAGGGCAGGAATAAGAGCTATTGGACAGATTTCAAGAAGGAGGGACTGAATGACTTCCAGTTCAAGTGAGGAGATATCAAATAAGACACTTGGGAAGCAGCCAAAGAGAGTGATACAAACCTTCTCATCTATCTTTCAGCATATTTTCCCAACATGTCAGACAACTCCTTCAAAGCATCAGTTTTTAAATCTTAAAAAAAAAAAAGGAAAATGGGGGGAAAATGACTGTTGGAATTGTCTTTTAACGTGAATTTGAACAAAAACTTTTGGAGCTGCCTCATTGGCTGACAGCCAAGTCAGTCAGAGGGGCCGGGAGAGGGAAGGGGGATTGGGAGGGGGGGCAGACTGATGTCACGGTCACATGGCTCCTCATGTGGTGCAGCCGAGGATGACAGAGCTGAGAGAGAGAGCTGCAGCTGAACACACACACACTGTTACTGCTCTCTGCATGAGTCTGGATTATAAATATGTATTTTGTGATTTCTGCCATGAAAGGTAAGATTTAAAATAACTGTGTGTGTGTGTGTGTGTGTGTGTGTGTGTGTGTGTGTGTGTGTGTGTGTGTGTGTGTGTGTGTGTGTTGGTCTCCCTCTGTATTTCAATGTGTGTGAGCTTTTGTCTTGATCCATCCTGAAGCATGACACTTTCATGTTTATTATCGTCATTTTTTTTCAGTTTACAGTTTTCTTAACTTTTCTTTCTGTGCTGCACACGAGTTCTGTTCAAGATAGGGCAACTAATGATTATTTTCATTGTCGATTAATCTGTAGACTGTTATCTCGATGAATGGATGAGTTTTGGTCTCTAAAAATTTCAGAAAAGGGTGAAAAGTGTCCAGTAGTGTTTCCCAAAGTCCAATATGACGTCCTCAAATGTCTTGTTTTTGTCCACAACTCAAATATATTCAGTTTACTGTCACAGAGGAGAGAAGAAACTAGAAAATATTCACGTTTAACAAGCTGGAATCAGTACATTTCTTTGCAGCTCTGGGAAATCTTTGCAGCTCTAGTCCAGGATGTTTCTCCATCGGAGAGGAAGCTCCACTCTGTTTTTCCTCCTCAAAGCGTCTCTGTATACATGTGTTCTTTAAACAGATATCAGTAACAACACTGTCAGTGTGTGCAGCTGTGTTTGGTGAACTGGTTTCAGTGTTGAGTCTGTGTACATGCGTTCCTCTGTTTACTGTGTCTGAGTCTGGAAACATGACGCCTTCACTCATCGTGTGAATACTATTTTGGGAACGGACGGCCAAGTGAGTTGCACTGTAAAGGAATGTTATATGAGAGGAGATGAGGAGAGGAGGAGGTTGTGAAACACGGATGAATGAAATGTGACAACTTGAGTCAATAAAAGTCGGTTGTCAGGATGAAACCTGACGAGGTTTTAGTCCGGTCAGCGAAGGATGTTTATTTAAAACACACACAGCTGCGATAAATGCCTGTAGCCGAAATATAGTTAGTATAAACGGAATCCAAAGATCAATGATCAGTTATAAGTTACATTTTGTAACCATATATCTCAACAACTATTGTCATGACATTTAATACAGGCATCAATACAGACTGTCCTCCCCCGAAAAACACTCCCATAAGTTGTGTGTTCAAGCCAGCGGTGTAATCTACGTGATACGCAGGTATACGCAGTATACCCACTAAGAAAGCTCCAGGATTTCCACATACCCACTTAAAAATGCCCAATGACACGCAACATCATACTTTCCATTATATTTTTGATATATTTTGAATTGTCATCTGTGTTTTTCTTCTTCACATAGAATATATAAAGGTATCTCCACCGTAAATTGGTGCATAAAAGTGTATCCGAATACAGGAAATTAAGTCGTTGATGCTCAAAACTTCCCTGGGGGAGGACACACAGACCCCCTACTATTAAAGGCAGATCTTAGCCAATTATATATATATATATATATATATATATATATATATATATATATATATATGTAGTGGGTATACAGTACAGTATACCCACTACAGTACATCAGACTACACCACTGGTTCAAGCAGCAATTAAGACTCATCTTTAAGTTTATCGTGGTGGTATACCTCTAGTGGTCGTAGTAATTATGACAGGAGTAGTCTCGCGTTGCCAGACCATCCACACGCTGCGGAGCAGAGGAAGGTCTGGCTAGTCCACACAGCATTCTCGCATGAGAGTAAAACGTGTTCTGGTTTATTGCCATTTCTTCAAACCAATCACAATCGTCACGGGTGGTGCTAAGCTCCGCACGGAGCCGCTGCAAAATAGTCATGCGAGAGAAAACTCCGATTGGACAGATAGTCTAGCTAGCTGTCTGGATTTACCCTGCAGAGATCTGAGGAGCAGTTAACAATAGTCCTCAGAAATCCACCAGACAGAGGTAACGGAAAAGACATGCATCCGGCCGAATTTCCGGCGGCACCGGAGCAATTCCCGGAAGTGGAACGTTGAGGATATAGACTATGATGGGAGCAAAGCAGGAAGTAATTTGTTTTGAAATATTTAGTTTTTATATGTTAAGTTTCACAGTAGTTAGGGCCCGAGCACCGACATCGTCGGCGAAGGCCATATTGAAACTGAAGGACTTATTAGGGGTCCAAGCCCGAGGGGGCTGGGATCCCGCGCATGTAAGACAACGCGGTTCCCAGGGGGTCAGCCCTATGTTCCCACATTTCTAATTAGGCCCTATGTTCCCACAGCCCTATGTTCCTACAGCCCAATGTTCCTACAGCCCTATGTTCCTACAGCCCCATGTTCCCACAGCCCTATGTTCCTACAGCCCAATGTTCCTACAGCCCCATGTTCCTACAGCCCAATGTTCCCACAGCCCTATGTTCCTACAGCCCCATGTTCCCACAGCCCTATGTTCCCACAGCCCTATGTTCCTACAGCCCAATGGTCCCACAGCCCTATGTTCCCACAGCCCAATGTTCCCACAGCCCAATGTTCCCACAGCCCTATGTTCCCACAGCACACGGTTCCCACAGCCCTATGTTCCCACAGCCCTATGTTCCCACAGCCCTATGTTCCCACAGCCCAATGTTCCCACAGCCCAATGTTCCCACAGCCCTATGTTCCCACAGCCCTATGTTCCCACAGCCCAATGTTCCCACAGCCCAATGTTCCCACAGCCCTATGTTCCCACAGCCCTATGTTCCCACAGCCCTATGTTCCCACAGCCCTATGTTCCCACAGCCCTATGTTCCCACAGCCCTATGGTCCCATAAATCCTCAAGCTCACCACTGCCCTGTTGTCTCTGCATTTTTGGGTCCACCATTTCCCTAATCGTAACAGGTAGAGCGTGTGACGTGTACCTTGGAAAGGAAAAATGACACATATCCACCAGCAGGGGGCGCTATAAAAATAAAAATGTGTTTCACCCCATCACTCCCACACCGTACATCTTACATTCAAAAAACTTTATATCTACGTGTTACTTGACTTCAGCTGAATCACGTGACATAGGCCACGTGGGTCCTTTGGGGCAACTCCCGCCGGGGAGGCTTGGAGTTCTAGTTATACTTTTTATTTTATTCCTTATTTTATGCCTTTTTGGTGTCCTTAACATAGTCAAAAAATCACCAAAACTGGCGGTCGCATCAGGCCTGGTGAAAATGTACGTATTTTAAGGGTTTCTCGAATAGGCGTGCAAAAATGGCTCGATAGCGCCCCCTAACAGTTTTCAAAGGACCCAGTTTTCTTGGACCCACTCCCTAAACTCAACAGGAAGTCCGCCATCTTGAATAACTGTCCAAATATGTGCGTTTTTTGCCATTTCCACGTGTCGTACTTTAACAAACTCCTCCTAGTGTCATGGTTGTGTATGTTTTATTCTTTAGTTTCCTGTTTTATTTTGTAATCTGTTTTCTCCCACGTCATGTCTTGTATTACTTCCTGCCTTGTGTTTCACCTGTTCCTGAGCCCTCGTGTCACCTGTCCCTTGTTTCACCCTCGTTACCTTGTGTATTTAGTCTCTGTGTTGTCTTTGTCTGTTGTCAGATCATTGTATTGTGTGTGTGTGTGTGTGTGTGTGTGTGTGTGTGTGTGTGTGTATTTCTACCCCGGTTGTCTCGGTGTTCCAGTTTATTTTGATTCCTGGTCTTTTGGCTTCCTCAACATTTTCTTGAACTATTTTTGCCTGCTTACTTCAGGACTCTTTTTGTTGTAACCCTTTTTATTTATTAAATCTTTGAACTTAACACTGCCCCTTCGTCTCTGCATTTTTGGGTCCGCCATTTCTCTAAATCATGACATGATTGATTTCATTTTTGGTTTTATTTGGGGCCAGATAATATCTGTAGCTATATATACATACAAATATATTGTTGGAGAGCTGTATAGGAATAGAGAGGCAAAGTCCCTCACTTTCCGGTGGGCCGCCACAGGACCTTAATATGGAAAACATATGTCCTGTAGTGAATGGAGAGAGACAAATTATGTTTTGATCCCATTTGAATTGAGCCATGAATTACACATATGATGTTCGTCAATTTATAAGATCATTTTCCAAGTTAAGAAAGTCTCAGTTTATTAGTCTCAAGAATATTAAAAGACAAATACATCTGATTGAGAAGTTAAAAAATCTGTCTGGTACAGCTCCACGGTCTGAGAGTAAGCGCTGCAGGAGGCGTTCAGCCAGCCTGTTATGTCACAGGATTACAACAGCCAGGAGATTATTAAACTGTTTCTATGCAGGGGGGGGTGGGTGGCATCAGAGGAGGTGACATCACTGGCGACATCACTTCTACCCCAGCCACTAAAACATGTGAAGAAATGGCTGCAAAATGACGAGCATCAGTCCAACTTTTTTTTAACTCAGTTGTGCAGCTGCTGTATGTGTTTCCTTCAGCCTCCGGTCTGTTTGGTTTTACGTTCATGACGTGAAAGTAAACAAAGTTGATGGAGAGAGAAGTTGGAGACAGAGGGAGTTGTCAATGAGAGACTTCAGATACAGTATTAGGGGACCACTAAGGCCTATATAAAAGAGACTTCAGATACAGTATTAGGGGACCACTAAGGCCTATATAAAAGAGACTTCAGATACAGTATTAGGGGACCACTAAGGCCTATATAAAAGAGACTTCAGATACAGTATTAGGGGACCACTAAGGCCTATATAAAGAGACTTCAGATACAGTATTAGGGGACCACTAAGGCCTATATAAAAGAGACTTCAGATACAGTATTAGGGGACCACTAAGGCCTATATAAAAGAGACTTCAGATACAGCATTAGGGGACCACTAAGGTCTATATAAAAGAGACTTCAGATACAGTATTAGGGGACCACTAAGGCCTATATGAAAGAGACTTCAGATACAGTATTAGGGGACCACTAAGGCCTATATAAAAGAGACTTCAGATACAGTATTAGGGGGACCACTAAGGCCTATATAGAAGAGACTTCAGATACAGCATTAGGGGGACCACTAAGGTCTATATAAAGAGACTTCAGATACAGTATTAGGGGGACCACTAAGGTCTATATAAAGAGACTTCAGATACAGTATTAGGGGGACCACTAAGGCCTATATAAAAGAGACTTCAGATACAGTATTAGGGGACCACTAAGGCCTATATAAAAGAGACTTCAGATACAGCATTAGGGGACCACTAAGGTCTATATAAAAGAGACTTCAGATACAGTATTAGGGGACCACTAAGGTCTATATAAAAGAGACTTCAGATACAGTATTAGGGGACCACTAAGGTCTATATAAAAGAGACTTCAGATACAGTATTAGGGGACCACTAAGGTCTATATAAAAGAGACTTCAGATACAGTATTAGGGGGACCACTAAGGTCTATATAAAAGAGACTTCAGATACAGTATTAGGGGACCACTAAGGTCTATATAAAAGAGACTTCAGATACAGTATTAGGGGACCACTAAGGTCTATATAAAAGAGACTTCAGATACAGTATTAGGGGACCACTAAGGTCTATATAAAAGAGACTTCAGATACAGCATTAGGGGACCACTAAGGTCTATATAAAAGAGACTTCAGATACAGTATTAGGGGACCACTAAGGTCTATATAAAAGAGACTTCAGATACAGTATTAGGGGACCACTAAGGCCTATATAAAAGCATCCAAAAAGCAGCATGTTATAGGACCTTTAAGTTAGCTCTTACCAGTGTATCTCCGTGTGTACTTCGTCCACAGCAATCCCACCAATCGGCCCAAAACGTTCCTGTTAGAGAAGAAATGCCCTAAACATATTCTTTGCAAATCTTTACCATTCCCCGAAAGAACTAAGCAGTAGGGCTGAACAATTTTTGAAAATAATCTGATTCAATATGCGATTATTTTATACATACAGTACACTGACCGCCTGGTGGAAACATTCATATGAAAGTCAGAAACAAATCACACAAACTAAAGGGCAGGTTGCAGAAATACAAAAACAAATATGTGGCTTTACTACACTTAGTAGTATTCACATTTAATTATCATTTACTTTACATAGCACTTTTTAAACACTGTCTTTGAACTTTACTAGACAGTTAAATAAGTAAAAATATAGTATATACAGTATATACAACGGTGTATTTTTTTTACAGCGCACACAGAGGAGCTGCCTCCAGCCCCCCTTCGTGAAGTTGCGTGCATGACAGCGTCAACATTGTACTCCTGGACAGAGAGGCTATCGTTACGTTAGCAGTAGCATGCTGCTGCTGGTCTTGTTGTGGGATTAACTGTACTAATAAAACCGTTGAAACAACGCAGCCACGCTGCTGTGAAAGCTCCCTGAACGTCCTTTATCAGTCTGGTTGTTACTCCTCTCCTCCACTCCATGTCTCTATAACGGAGCTAGCTAACTGGAGCTAACCGCTAATCAGAGCTAATCGTTGCTAGCCTTCGCTATTGGAACATCTCTAGGATAAAGCCTAAGGAATGGAAATGATCGTCTGTTGATCCATACTACACTTGAACTAAACTTCAGCTGCAACAGAAGAGAAAAAAAGGAGGATGGGGGGTGGACAATGGTGGCTTTACATTTCCCAACTAAACCTTGACATATTTCAAAGGCCCTTTGGCTGAACGGCGCTCCTCTCTGCTCCTGTTAGATCTGGTTTTTAAATTTGATTGTTTTTTAACTCTGCGTTTCAGATAATTTAGCCATCAGGGATTTGTTTTGCCTGAGCCTTAGCATTTTTTAAGTAAACACACTAACTGGCGGTGGCTCTCATGAAATTCTTCCAGCTCATTAGCCTTCACGTAGCGCGGCTGCTAATTACGCATTAAACAGTGGTATCTACACGGCGAGCGTCTGCAGCGTCCACGGGGATAACTCTGCAAGGTTCAAGTGTTCATATGGAGCTCTGAATATAATTACTAATATGCATAATATGGTTTCAATCGCCACACACAGTTTGTATCAGCACTCTGTAGAGGACGGAGAAGCAGAGGTACAAGAGACGTTCTCTGAGCTGAAACGCGTCTGTTTTCTACGAGATTGTCCAGGTACAGAAATGTTTTCTGTTTTTATGGTATGACAGACAAACAGCAGTGAACATCAGTAGGGCTGCCCTCTTAGGGCCCTTTGACACATGAAAGTCCGGACCAACGTCCGGACCAAGCTTCATGCTTTTTGTTACGTTGTATACATTTGATCCGGTTAGTTTTGGTTTTACATTGCAGTTATGCAAGTGCACTGAAGAACTATGCATGACATAGTCTATATCCACGACGTTCCACTAACCGGATTGCTCCGGTGCTGCCAAAAATTTGGCCGGATGTCTGTTACCTTCCGCTTTCTTTTTGTTGTAGTTTTAAACTCCGTGGGATTAACAAGGACTACACATCCACCAAAACAAGTTATTTCCAGAGGCTCCGTCCGGAGCTTAGCACCGCCCAAGATGATTGTGATTGGTTTAAAGAGATGCCAATAAACCAGAGCACGTTTCTCTCCCATCCCAGAATGCTGTGTGGACTAGCTAGACCTGGCAATGCGAGACGATACATGACATAACTACGTCCTGTCGTCATCACGTACGTGAGGTGCGTCCCCCAGTTTTTGATTGGTTTGTGGACCTCTCGTATCCTCTCTCTGGTGTCGGAGTTTTTTGGGAGTTTATTCCAGCTGACTCCTGCTCTTCCCGTGCTGCCACAGCTCTTTTTGTTTTGTTGCGTCGTTGAAAAGTGAGACACGGGAACTTGCAGCTGCAGCATTTATTCACAGACAAACGTAAACCTACGCTGTACATTTACTTCATCTTAACAAGTAAAATGCTAATTTATTATCTGCTCTGATAGCCGACAGCTGTCTGCTCTGAGCGCTGACACCATCCCTCTCTCTCTCTCACCTGGCCTATACACTATGCTCTGAGCTGTTCCTTAAAGAAGCTTCCCCGGTCTTATAACACGATGACAGCCTGCCAGAGCTTCCTGTATTTGGTCCAAAAGTCTGAACCATCCAAAAAATGCTTTCACGCTAGAAACTAACCGGACCATGGTTCAGTTTGATCTGGAGCGAGACCACCTCTTTTGGTCGGACCAAATATCAGCTGTTTGGTCCGGACTGGAGGAAGTTTCACACCTGTAGTTTTGGTTCATATCAAACTTGAAGGCTGAAAGTCCATATAAAACGAGGTAGGTGTGAAAGCCCCTACCAGTTTTTATTTGTGCCTTAGGCCTTCTTAATGACACTTTTAGAAATCTCTCCTTGTTTTTCACTCTCCAGGATTTTAATTTGACACTGTTCACTTTTAGGTGATAAAATGTCTGTTAATCTGTTGGTTGTTTTGGTGTTTTTTGTACTGCCACCTGCATATTAAATTCCCCTTGAGGGACAGTAAAGCTCTCTGAACTCTGGACAGAAGTCTAAATATGTTGAGTTTGTTGCTGAGCGTGATGTCAACCTCAGAGTAAATGTATGTAATCATAAAGAGACTTACAATCTGGAGATAACTGTGCCAACCTGCTGGAGAGGTGACTAAGCAAACTGCCAACTGTGGCTGTTGAACAAGCTGTTGCTTCATCTGCTGACAGGAGTGTTGGTTTTTCATGTGCGCTGCCATATGTCTGTCTTTATCACATCCGCTCTGAGATTCTGTGGAACCTGTACAAGGAGATTTAAGAACCTGCCAAACCACGATAAGGCACTTTATCTTGCTGAAGAAAATAAAAGTGCACCATAGCTTGTGTGCACCACTAAATCATGAGCGTCAGTCATCTGTTCAGCCACAGAACTGATGAGCACTAAGACATTCAAGTCAAAAAACACAATCAGGTATTGATTATAGAGCTCAGCAGTGTGGTTCCCCCCACAACATCCGTTATTCTTCATAAGGATTTAGATTAACAGCCATAATGTCTAAACCATCCAAAGTAGACTGACCACGAGCTGTGAGATTGTGAAACAAAGGATTCTGCTTTTATAGAAGCCACAAGTCCGTATGAAATCAACCTTTTTATTTGTGGTTTCATGGGAAAGTACACTACCCATAATCATAAGCGTAAAGGTATGTGTCCACTGGCAAGCGTAATTTTCATGTCTATGTAAGCAGAAGTGCTTACATAGACATAAAGACAAGTGCATAAAGTTGAATCCAGGCTACTTTATGCAAATCAGAGACGTCCAGCTCAACTCGCCGCCTCTTAAAAACTCACAAAAATCTTTTAAACTGACCTTCGTCAATCTAAATTGAAAGACAGATTCAGCAACTGCAGCTTATTTCTCACATAAAATGTTTTCAGAGACACATTTTGGTGATCATCCCATGGGCCCACCACCTGTGGGAGGAACCGCTGGGGTCAGGTGCGCTGCCACACAGGTAGCAGTGAAGGTCAGGGGCCTCGTCGGACCAGACCCGGGCAGCAGACGCTGGCTCTGGGGACGTGGAATGTCACCTCTCTGTGGGGGAAGGAGCCAGAACTTGTGCGGGAGGTGGAGCGCTACCAGTTAGATCTGGTGGGGCTTACCTCTACACACAGTCTCGGTTCTGGAACCATACTCCTGGTGGGGTTGGACTCCTTTCTTCTTCGGAGTTGCCCAGGGTGTGAGGCGCCGGGCGGGTGTGGGGATACTCACAAGTCCCCGGCTGAGCGCCACTACGTTGGAGTTTTCCCCGGTGGACGAAAGGGTCGCCTCCCTACGCCTGCGGGTTGTGGGGGGGGAAACTGTTGTTTGTGCATATGCACCAAACAAGAGTTCAGAGTATTCAGCCTTCTTGGAGACCTTGAGTGGAGTCCTGCATGGGGCTCCAGTGGGGGACTCCATAGTTCTGCTGGGGGACTTCAACGCGCATGTGGGCAATGATGGGAGACACATGGAGAGGCGTGATTGGGAGGAACGGGCCTCCCTGATCTAAACCAGAGTGGTTGTTTGTTGTTGGACTTCTGTGCTAGTCATGGATTGTCTATAACGAACACCATGTTCGAACATAGGGATGCTCATGAGTGTACTTGGTACCAGAGCACCCTAGGCCAAAGGTCAATGATTGATTTTATAATCGTTTCATCTGATCTGAGGCCGTATGTTTTGGACACTCGGGTGAAGAGAGGGGCAGAGCTGTCAACCAATCACCATCTGGTGGTGAGTTGGGTCAGGGGGTGGGGGAAGACTCTGGACAGACCTGGTAAGCCCAAACGGGTAGTGCGGCTAAATTGGGAACGTCTGGAGGAGGCCCCTGTCCGACAGACTTTCAACTCACACCTCCGGCGGAGTTTTTCGTGCATCCCTGTGGAGGCTGGGAGCATTGAACCCGAGGAGCTGTGGTCTTAGGGTCTTAGGTGCCTCAAGGGGTGGTAACCCACGAACACCGTGGTGGACACCGGTGGTCAGGAAAGCCGTCCGACCGAAGAAGGAGTCTTTCCGGGATATGTTATCCCAGAGGACTCCGGAGGCAGTTGCAAGGTACCGAAGGGCCCAAAGGGCTGCAGCCTCTGCCGTGAAAGAGGCAAAGCAGCGTGTGTGGGAGAAGTTCGGAGAAGACATGGAGAAGGACTTTCGGTTGGCATCAAGGTGCTTCTGGAAAACCGTTCGCCACCTCAGGAGGGGGAAGTGGGGAACCATCCAAGCTGTGTACAGTAAGGATGGGACGCTGTTGACCTCAACTGAGGAGGTAATAGGGCGGTGGAAGGAGCACTTTGAGGAACTCCTAAATCCGACTAATATTCCCTCTATGGTAGAGGCAGAGCTGGAGGATGATGGGGAATTGTCGTCAATTTCCCTGGTGGAAGTTGCTGAGGTAGTTAAACAACTCCACAGTGGCAAAGCCCCAGGGATTGATGAGATCCGTCCAGAAATGCTTAAAGCTCTGGGTGTGGAGGGGTTGTCTTGATTGACACGCCTCTTCAACATTGCGTGGAAGTCTGGGACGGTGCCTAAGGAGTGGCAGACCGGGGTGGTGGTTCCCCTTTTTCAAAAAAGGGGGACCAGAGGGTGTGTGCCAATTACAGGGGTATCACACTTCTCAGCCTCCCCGGTAAAGTCTACTCCAAGGTGCTGGAAAGGAGGGTTCGGTCGATAGTCGAACCTCAGGTTGAAGAGGAACAATGCGGATTCCGTCCTGGTCGTGGAACAATGGACCAGATCTTCACTCTCGCAAGGATCCTGGAGGGAGCCTGGGAGTATGCCCAACCGGTCTACATGTGTTTTGTGGATCTGGAGAAGGCGTATGACCGGGTCCCCCGGGAGATACTGTGGGAGGTTCTGCGGGAGTATGGGGTGAGGGGGTCCCTTCTCAGGGCCATCCAATCTCTGTACGACCAAAGCGAGAGCTGTGTCCGGGTTCTCGGCAGTAAGTCAGACTCGTTTCATGTGAGAGTTGGCCTCCGCCAGGGCTGCGCTTTGTCACCAATCCTGTTTGTAGTATTTATGGACAGGATATCGAGGCGTAGTCGGGGTGGAGAGGGGTTGCAGTTCGGTGGGCTGGGGATCTCATCGCTGCTTTTTGCAGACGATGTAGTCCTGATGGCATCATCGGCCTGTGACCTTCAGCACTCGCTGGATCGGTTCGCAGCCAAGTGTGAAGCGGCTGGGATGAGGATCAGCACCTCTAAATTGGAGGCCATGGTTCTCAGCAGGAAACCGATGGAGTGCCTACTCCAGGTAGGGGATGAGTCCTTACTCCAAGTGAAGGAGTTCAAATACCTTGGGGTCTTGAGAATCGCCGCAGCGGGTGCGGTATTACATTCAATTTATCGCACCATTGTGATGAAAGGAGAGCTGAGCTGAAAGCCCACTGAGTGAAGCGTTCGGCCAATCAGGTGCAGCCTTTGCAGTTGAAGGAGGGCGGAGCCTGTTTTCATTGCTTGGCAGTGATCATTGAAGACAAACTGATAACTGCTCCTGGCGAGAACTTCAAGGGCCCTGTCTTGCACCTGGCGCAGTGCAAAACCCGACGCAAGTGTCTTTAAGACCAACGTAGTTGTCAATTTCCCATCCAGCGTAAACGTCGTTTATAACAGCAAATGCACCTGCGCCCATCTTTGGCCCATGGGCGTGCTGGTCTTACAGGGAGGTGTGTTCAGGTGTATTCTGGGAGTGCTGGTCTTACAGGGAGGTGTGTTCAGGTGCATACTGGGAGTATTGCTATCTTGAGGCAGCGGAAAGTGATCGCGCCATTAACCAACAAAAACCTGGTCTAAAGTCAATAACGCAACATTTCATTGTTATTTTAACAGAGCATTAGTAAATGCTCCTAAACGCCTGCTTCACCTTGTGGAGTTTTGGTCGCATAGTGCTTGTGCCATATATGATCTGCTCGCACGCTTTCACTTGACGCACAAGCAGATCAGTTTCTTCTCCTGAAAATCTCTCCTTCCTGCTCAGCAAATCCTCCATCATAATAGCAATGCTCCAAGGTCCAAACACACCTGGCTTTTAAAGGGAATGGGAGATGATCTCTGATTGGTTGATTGCATATTACGCCTAAAACACACCTATGATTAATGAAGACACTATGTACAACCCTTTTGAACCATGCGCACGGCGCACGGACCCTTTTTTCCGCCGTCAATCTAGCAAAAGTGGATTTGTACATGCCCTAAACGCACCTGCGCCAGGTGCTTCAAGCCGTGCGCGTAGATCGTTAAAATAGGGCCCTAAGTGTCCAATGCTGGGAAGAAGAGGGACAATCCCAGCTGTCAAAAAAACGCCACAGTTGACACACACTATAACAGCGACGTCTCTAATTAGTGGAGCTCACTCTTACCTTAGAAATCTTCACGGCATCCGCGAGCAAAGCGGGCTACAAGCTTTGAAGTCTTTCACCTTTGCCTTTTTTTGCTGTTTCAAAATTTTATTTTGCGCTGAATCAAATGTTTTATGGTCACGATTAATCTGGTAGCTGGTTGGCTTGGTCTCAGTTTTAAAACTATTTATATCAGCATTTAATGAAAAGTCAAGGGAGATATTGAACAGGGAAAAACATTTCCGGCACCAGAGCCATTAAAAAAGTGTCCGGTCACTGTTGAGCTCTATAGACTGTGAAAAAATTGGATATAAAATACATCAAAGGTTTAATTTACCTCTGATCTCCTGTTCCAAGAAGGAGGAACAATCTCATATTTTCATTTACTTAATTACTGATTTATATACTGAGTAATTATTTAATTACGGATGTAAAGGATGTTACAAATCCTGATTTCCAATGTTTATTCATACCACTTTCCACGTGAGATGTTTCATAATGAGAAAGAAAGTGCAAAGTTTTTTTCAAACCAACTCAACAGCAGGTTAACTTCCGTCACAGACTTCCTGTCTTCTTCCTGTCTCCATCACGCTTTAGTTTCTCTTGTCGGAAATAGAAAGATAAAAGGCCTCTTCACGGTGGGCCTGAAAAACAAAGCAGATGTTTGTGTTCGCAGCGGAGTGTAAAAATATCTGCTGCTTTCTCATAGGTTCTAATTTCAGACTGTGGCTTTGTTGAGCATTGTCTTTGATGTTGAAATGTAGAATTCAGACAGGATTAACACTCAGAGAGCTAATTACTGCAGTGTGTGTGTGTGTGTGTGTGTGTGTGTGTGTGTGTGTGTGTGTGTGTGTGTGTGTGTGTGTGTGGTATTTGTGCTTCACATTGTGCTTTTCATTTGTGGTTCACTTTGAAACATTAGAAAATGCCAAAACGTCTACAATATCTACTAAATCTACTAAATAACTAAATCTCTGTTGTATTATCAACATGCTTCAGTTCAATAAACTTTATTGAGATATTATTTCATATGTGTAGTTAACTTGTTAACTGTAGTTTACTTTTTTTTAAGGTAAATTTGGTCTGGAGAGGTTGCTGGAGCAAGACAAACACAGATACACGTTTATATAGCCAACAGAGGACTATAATCCTACACTGTGGGCCACCGTTTTTGATCATTTTGAAAAATTAAAAAAATATTCATTTAAAAAGAGAGGGGACACGAAAACTTGGCAGGTGTCTTCCTATCAGAGAAGGGACGTCTATAGCTTGACGACAATGTCACGATATAGCATGTTTTTCTGCAACCAGCCCTCCGAACCATACGTTATCAGCCGTTTGTTCCTACCCTCTAATACGACCCACAGGAGCGTTTTTCGTCATCATAATTAAACCAGGGAGAAGTCAACAAAGTCATAGTATAGTATAGTGTCCAGTATAGGTAACGGTCGCGGTTTTGAACGTAAACCAGAGTTCAGACCAAAGATTCAGGACCAGACGAGTTGAAACTTGCAACTTCTTGCAACGCGCCGAAACCTGCCTGTTCACACCAATGAGACGAGACGGTGTATCATCTCCAAAACAACAACTCTTTGTTCTTCCGTTCGAACTTAAAGGCTTTTTGTAGCTGAATATTTTATTTGGATATTATTGGTTGCGTCTTAATATGAACATGGATAACATTAGTGATAGTGAGATGCTTGCTACAGTTACATTTCTAGTGAGTATATAGTAATAGTCATTATATCCTTGACGTTCCACTTCCAGAATTGCTCCGTTGCCGCCCGAAAATCCGCCGGATTTCACTCATTTAGGCCGGATATCCGTTGCCTTGGGCTTCCTTTGTGTTGGCATTTTAAACGCCGGTGGATTTGTGAGGACTATGGTTAACTGCTCCTCAGATCTCTGCAGGGTAAATCCAGACAGCTAGCTAGACTATCTGTCCAATCTGAGTTTTCTGTTGCACGACTAAAACGACTTTTGAACGTACTCATGTTCCACCAAAACAAGTTCCTTCCAAGCCTATTTTGCAGCCTCACCTTACTTCCTGCTTTGGTCCTGCCATAACTACTACGGCCGCTAAAGGGCGCCACTACTATGAACATAAATGTGTCGTAATTGCTGCTTGAACAAACGACCTCTGGGAGCGTTTTTCAGGGGAGGCTAGTCTCAGTTAATGCATCTTCAGATTGCATCATTCTATATATATTCCTGACATTAGCAAGGTCAGATAAAATATTCTGAATATTTTTGTTTCTTCTTAATAAAGATTATTCACAACGCTGAGTTGATGTTCTGTCCACATGCACACATAAAGGAGTGTAAATGGCATTTTGTGCTGTCTAAATGGGAACATGTATTGCTTTGTACAAGCTAACTACACACACACATACACACACACACACACACACACTCCGCTGTAGGCAACAAAATGTGTCAAATTAATTTTTTTCCGAATGGATATTACAGAACAGAAGGTTGTTGGCGTAGAAGTGGTTGGTGGTACATAAGCATGTTCTGTTGTTTAACAGAAACCGTTCCAAAAGCCAGACAGACAGGGAGACTCAAGACTTCTTTATACAGTATCTTGTTTGTAGTGTCTGTGTGTGTGTGTGTGTGTGTGTGTGTGTGTGTGTGTGTGTGTGTGTGTATGTGTGTGTCTCTGTGACTGCACTCTTACATAACTTCCCTGTGCTAAATATAACCGCTCAGAGCCGAGCTGTCAGTATACAAGCTGCTGAGTGTATAATACACAGTCAGTCGGTGTGTTCAGATTCAGTCTGAGCTGCTGAGAAACCTTCACTTTAACTAAAACAGGGAACAAAGTGTGAGCAACTGCTGTTGCTGTCACAGATAAATCAATATCTGCACATTGGTTTGCCGATATGTAACAAGAAACGTCCCTGAAGACATGTCAAAGATGTGTTTATAAAAGTCGTTTTTTAATCAATTCAACTGATGCAGTCGTTCGAAATTAGCTGCTGACAGTGTGTGTGATCCTGACCCTTTATTTTCTCTCTCTGTGTGTCTGTAGCTCAGATTGAAATCATTCCCTGTAAGATCTGTGGAGATAAATCATCAGGGATTCACTACGGGGTGATCACCTGCGAGGGCTGTAAGGTAAGCCCCGCCCTCTCTTCTTCATCATCTCACTTCCTGGTTGAACGACATTGAACGACATGTTTCCTCGGAACGGTGTGCAACGGCTTTGAGTTATGTTTTCTCTCGTTTGGTGGGCATGTCTTGCGTTTATTGGCTGTAACACAGGTGATAGCCAATCAGCAGAGACGTGTCTGTAAACTTGTGGTAATAAAAAGGCAGAGCGCACACAACAGGGTGTTCAACGCTCCCCCGTTTCAGTTTAAAAAAAACGTGTTGCTACGTTTTGTCGGGGCTGAACGTGGACCTGGTGTCCCTAGAAAATCAATTAAACATCAGTGGTTCATTTATATTGTAAACATTCCTTCCATCTGTTTGGTCATTTGAAGGCTCACAAGATGTTACTCAGTTTGATGACGTTGTTTTTAGGATTAGAATGAAAATGTTATGATGTTTTATTGTATTATTTCCATACTGGGTAAATGGACAAATTGTGACACCGGGGTCAGCCCTATGTGCCCACAGCCCAATGGTCCCACAGCCCAATGGTCCCACAGCCCTATGTTCCCACAGCCCAATGTTCCCACAGCCCAATGGTCCCACAGCCCAATGTTCCCACAGCCCAATGGTCCCACAGCCCTATGTTCCCACAGCCCTATGTTCCCACAGCCCTATGTTCCCACAGCCCAATGTTCCCACAGCCCAATGTTCCCACAGCCCAATGTTCCCACAGCCCAATGGTCCCACAGCCCAATGGTCCCACAGCCCAATGGTCCCACAGCCCAATGGTCCCACAGCCCAATGGTCCCACAGCCCAATGGTCCCACAGCCCTATGTTCCCACAGGCCCTATGTTAGGGTTAGGGTTACATTCCATCTGTAGTCCATTGCTACTGGATAATAGGTTGGGTGTAATTGGCTACCAAATTCTCCCTGTTCTTTCTTTAATGTGAAATGCTGTTTGAATCTCCAAGATAGAAACCATTCCTGCCCTGGCTCTGTTGTTCTGGCTCCATCTCTACCTCTATCAGTGATCACGCAAATAGCTCATTTTTTGGTTTTCATATTGGGGATTCTGGGAAATGCATGGAGTTGCCTTCATTTATTCAGAGAGTGAATAAACCTGTGAAACAGAGAAGTATCTTCATGTAATCCACTGATTTCAACAATGTAACTGTAGTCTAAATACCAACTATTTAAACTGTAACTGTAACAGAATACAGGTACTCATCATTTGTAGTCTGAATACGTAACGCCGGTACATGTACTCCGTTACTCCCCAACACTGCCAGTGTGTGTGAATGGTCATGTGATATGTGATGTCAGACATGTTAATATGGACGGAGATTAGTTCTGCTATTGGAGCTAAAACTCTGATGTTGACGGAGATCGTCTTTTGTCTCAAAACGCTGCTAAAAAATGAAAACGTAGATGTAGCCCAAAGCTCAGGGCAGAAGCTAAACTATTAGCAACATTTTCTCTCCATCTCTGAAACGTCTATAATGTTTTATTCAAATCAACTTGAGTCCAATAGAAAACAATTCAGTTGTCCAATAGCAACGTTTCTGTCTGATGATAGATTTTGTATTTATCTTTAATAGTTCCAGCATTTACACAGAAATCCCAGTAGCCTATGATGTAGATGTTCTCCACACTGTGGTCCATCCGCAGTCTGAGTCCCATTAACAGAATCAGAGGAGACATTCAACGACAATCATTTGGCCCAGAAAACCTTCTGGTTAGAACGGTTCCCCAAACAAGCAAGCGTGTGCATCTGCTGCAGCAGCTGCTGTCTGCAGCTGGAGTCTCATTTCACAGCCAACGAGCGGCGGATGGAGATTTATTCGTGTTCAAACAAGACAGAGAGAGCGAGAGAGAGTGGCTGATGGGAGGCACTGTGGATCTTGGAGACAGGAGATATCGGTTTGGGGAACGGTAGAACAGCGGCGGGAAAGTAAAGCAGAGAAACATACATCTAGAAAAAGCCGTAATATCTTTTAAATGTGTTAAAAAGACGAGTGAATGTCTGACCACGGAGTCACTGACTGAACCTGTGTCTAAACTCTATTAAATATAACTAATATAACTTTTCACTTGTCTCTCAGGGTTTCTTCAGGCGGAGTCAGCAGAGTAACGCCGCCTACTCGTGTCCTCGCCAGAAAAACTGTCTGATCGACCGAACGAGCCGCAACCGCTGCCAACACTGCCGTCTGCAGAAATGTCTGGCTTTGGGCATGTCCCGAGACGGTGAGACGCACACAAACGCACACACTCTCACCTGCAGAAACATCTGGCAGTCAGCATTTTGCAAGATGTTAGCCGACAGACTAACCAGCAGGGCAGAAATGTTCGTCTGTTATCGGTCAGTGCAATGAAAAGGAATCTGCTCGGCTCGATTTCAGCGGCATCTCTTTAGTGTTGCTGTCCAATCTGAGTTTTCTGCTGCATGACCAAAACATCTTTTGAATGTACACGTTCCACCAAAACAAGTTCCTTCCAGAGGCTATTTAGCGCCACCCAAGACAACTGTGATTGGTTTAAAGAAATGCCAATAAACCAGAGAACGTTCTTCTCCCATCACGGAAAGCTGTGTGGACTAGCCAGACCTTCTTCTGCAGCGCTGTGGAGGAAGGTCTGGCAATGCGAGACTACAGAGGATAGCTACCTCTATTTTAAATCATGACTCCCACCCTTTGCACGTTGATTTTAAGCTTCTTCCCTCTCGGCGGAGGTTTTAAGTCCCAAGGTACAGAACAAAGCAGTACAAAAATATCTTTGTTCCTGCTGCTGTCACTGCGTTGTAGTGATATTTGCACAAATATGACAGGAGCATTTTTAGTTTCGTATGTTGATTTTATTTGAGAGTGTATTTATTTCAATGCTTTTATTACACTTTTATATAAGGGACGGTTCGTTATTTATTTAAGGAGCCACCGGAGGAGTTTCGGGACCTTTAGCCAAAATAGACCTGACCCTCCCTTCACCAGCAATACATTTTGGATGACCGTCCAAAATGATATGACAAAAAGGAATGACCCTCCCCAGCAACTTATTGACGTCTTCCGTACTGGACTTACAGACAACCATTGTTGTTTACAGCCATAACATATGTGACTAGACCTCTGCATTCTCATCTGACGCATCCCACTCCTCTGTTATGGTGTGGCGGCCATTTCAGTAGATTTACTCACTAACATTGTTGTGGAAACACAATAAGCATGGAAACTATATGCACACTTCCTGCATTACTGCATTACTTCAAATACTAAGTTACTCATCTAGTAAACTAGTATTCACTTGAAATAAAACAATAAAACATTGAGACCATTCAGCAAAGCACACTGGGTATTTCAACACTGGTTGCTATGGACTCGTCACTAGTCTTCCTCAGTCATTGTATAATTAATCATAGGTAAAGCTGCCAAAGCTGAACATTATCCAAAACTCCATTTCTCAGACAATCGTCAATTTGGGGGCTTGCATGCTACCACTCCTTCCTTCTCAAATGCCTTGAAAAGGCTGTCGTTTATATATATATAATATCACCGGGACCGAAAGGATATTTGAGTCGGGTATGGCTGCAGCCTGGAGACCTCCCGTCTCATGCCCTCCCGGCTTGGTGCAGTCCGCAAGCTTTGACTTTTCAAAATAAAAGCTTGCGTCTAGTCCGTTATGTTTTCGTACGGTGTTTTGGATGTTTATGAACTAAACAGTACGGCAATCATGCTAATGAATACAGTTATTTTTTCATCAGATGTCTTAGTTACAACACGATGGAGCTAGCAAAGCAGTTTTGTGTTTATATGTGTGAGCGGGATTTATTCAGTTTGGGAAATCCCACGGTCTCTAAAGCTACAGTTCAAATAGTCTGGCTGACTAAACAGGGAGGGACCCATCTGCTAGCGATAGGGGCCGAGACTGAGAGAGCTACATGGAGCTACATGGATAAATACGCACCAAACAAGCCACTTTGAAATGTTGTGATGCTGTTATCACAAATACAAAAGTTGGGTGACCCTCCCCCCTAGACTAAAAAAAAAGATATGACCCTCCCCTATTTTCCTCCGGTGGTCCATTCCATAAATACCGAACGGTCCCTTACTATACTATATCTCTTATGTCGTGATTTGTGGAACCTTAAGTATTTGTATTAGATTTTAGTACCTGTGTCAGTTTTTGGTGTGCTTTTGTAGTTGTGTGTCTTGATGGGTGTAATACTCTAGCTGCAGAACAAACCTACCCACAGGTACAAATAAAGTAACCTGAACTGTTAACTTCTCCTCTTCCTCAAACACAGCTGTGAAGTTTGGTCGCATGTCCAAGAAGCAGCGGGATAGTTTGTACGCTGAGGTGCAGAAACATCGCCTCCAGCAGCAGCAGCAGCAGCAGCAGCAGGGTCCCCTCCTCCTGTCCCACCCCAGCCTCAGCAGCCCGAGCCCGGGCGAGGCGGAGCCGCTGTCCCCTCACTTCGGCCTCACGGAGCTGTCAGAAGAGCTGGGAGGCTACGTGAAACAAAACTCACCTGAAGGAGGATCTGTATCGTCCAAGGTCTGTGGTTTTTACTTTCTAGAGCAACAACTACACTCTACAATGGATTGAATTACCAACTGTTTATAGTAGGGGTGACCCCGAATAGTGGAATATTCGATGCTTTGATGGAAAGAGCCGTATTCGACAGCCTCACAGTCGAATCTTCGCAGCGTAAAGTCCAGTTCAGACCAAAGATTCTGGACAACACAAGTGTAAACTTGCAGCTACTTGCAACGCGCTGGTCTGCAACGTTCTGCAACCTGCCAGTTTACACCAATGCGACAAGATCAGACTGTCTATCATCTTTATAGCACAATGAACTTCGTACGACTCTTTCTACTTCCTTCTAACTTCCGACTGTCAGGCTTTTTTTGGGAGCGTGCCTATGTTCCAACAGCCCTATGTTTCCACATTTCTAAGATTCTTTCCCAAAATTAGGCCCTATGTTCACACATGACCTTATTCATATATTTGTATCAGATTTGATCAACACCCAACCTATTATCCAGTAGCAATGGACTACAGATGGAATGTAACCCTAACCCTAACATAGGGCCTCATTTGAAGAAAAATCTTAGAAATGTGGGAACATAGGGCTGTAGAAACATAGGGCTGACCCCCTTTTTCTGTAGCTGGATATCATTTGTTGCGCCTAAATATGAATGTGGATAACATTAGTGATAGTGAGATGCATGCTACAGCTGCATTTCTAGTGATAAAACTGTGAAAAAGTTTTATTTCTCTAATTCACTGCTTTGTTTTAAAGACGCTCGCTTGCTTCAGTTACTCTCCAGGTCGCTCTAGGTGCTTGTTGAGCCTCCGGGTCGGTTCAGACTGCTGAGACTTTGCCCTGCAACGTTCTTAATCAGTTTTGTCTCGTCGCAAATCTTTATAGCTTTTCATAAATCTTTCTAAAGTGGGTAAATAAGTCCAACCGCCCCATGACAGATTTAACCCTCCTGTTTCCTCGTGTCAGACTTGACCCATTTTCAGAAAGTTTCTATATCAGAAATTTCTTTCAACCACACTGTCAAATAAAAGTAACGTGGATGGTTCCCTACAACGCTCTACACAATTAAAATAAATGATCAGTTTACTACATTCATTGAATTTGGGTGTTTTATTCAATTTTATAGCACTTGAAAAAAAATATATATAAAAGCAGGTTGAAAAAAAAGTGACAAAAAACGTTGGGAAAAGCTTCAAAACATCGGGAAAAGTGACAAACGTTGAAAAAAGTGACAAAAAACATTTTTGACCCAGAAAACAAAAAGTTGCACAGCTGACAGGAAGACAACACAAGATAAGTTTCACTTTCCATGATCCGTGACCGACCGTCGCCCCCCCCCCCCACCACCCACATGATTCGACGATAGGCAAGACTTGACAATTCTGATTCGACAATGAAAAGTCTCAGTCGGGGACATCCCATAGTTTATATCAAGGCCACCCAATGTGGGGCCAGCGGGCCAAGTTTGCGCCATGCTCCCTTTGTTTTGGGCCGCCGTGGCATTTGACCATGCTCATGCTCATTCTCCTCTTATTTTGAAGGTGCTGCAAGTCCTAACTAAGGATTGGGCATCGTTTGGATTTTAACGATTCTGATTCTGGTTCTCATCGATTCTGGATTCTGATTCTTTGAGGGGTGGAGTTGAAACGGGTCACATGCTTATTTCACAAATAAGAGGAACGTTTTATTTTGATTCAATGGTGGGTTGCAGTTCTACGAGGCTTTTTCAACGTAAAATAAAGCCAGACTAGAGCGCTGCTTACTGAGCTCCAAGGCTGCAACACAACAAGCGCCTGGCCACTACGGAAACCAAAACTTGCGCGTGTTAAATGTGGAACCCGTGATCGGATTTGAAACCAAATCCTCCAAACGATTCCAATAAAGAAACAATTCCACTGGAAACGTAATTTTTGAAACGATTCCAAGTAGGAATCCGTTCTCGATGTCCAACCCTAGTCCTAACTGTAATGACCACGAAACGTACATTTTATGCAACTAAAAAGTACCTAATCTGAGTTTTACGGCAATGTAAAGCACAGTGCTGGTAAACTACTACTAAATACGTAAGTTTTATCTACGAAGAATTACGGTATTCTTTAACATCAACATTTATTTTTGGCCCAGATACATTTTGGCCCTTCAAATAAAAGAATTTGGGCACCTTTGGTTTAAATGATATGGAAGATCACCCCCCCAACTGGCACCGTCAGACCCTGCCCACCAAGAGCCTGGGTCTGTCCCAGGTTTCTCCCTAAAAGGGAGGTTTTCCTCGCCACTGTCGCACTAAATGCTCTTGGGGGGAAATACTGGAATTGTTGGGTCTTTGTAAATTATAGAGTGTGGTCTAGACCTAGTCCATCTGTAAAGTGTCTTAAGATAACTCTTGTTATGACTGGATACTATAAATAAAATTGAATTGAAGTGAATTAAGACGTTCCCTTCCACAAACAGGCGGACTCTGGAGGGGGAGTAGAAGGTCGGGGGTTCTACCTGGATATCCAGCCGTCCCCGGATCAGTCTGGACTCGATATTAACGGCATCAAACCGGAGCCATTGTGTGACAATGGATCCAATAATGGCTTCTTCCCATACTGCTCCTTCAGCGACGGAGACACTTCACCCACAGTGTCCATAGCTGAACTCGGTAAGATAATATAGAGGTTGAACCCTTTCCTGCTAATTAAAGGAGACCTAATATGCGTATTTTCTGCCATATCTACAATGATACAATGTCAGATGTTCATGTTAAACGTGGCCAAAGCTTCAAATAATGAGGTAAATGATATTCCTGTGACCCACGCTCTGGGTTTCAAGTTTTGTTCTACTCTCGGCTCTGTGTGATGTCATACTGGGCCGGTTTTCCATATGTGGTCGTCTGCTCCAGGCCAGCATGCTACTGCAGTTTTTACGTTACATACCCTGCTACATGTAGCTACATGCTAACGCCAGAGAAAGCTGTTAACTTGGCTGCAGATGTTGGTAATTTCTCCCCAATTCCGGGTCACATTGCTGCTGGAACACCGGTTGTGTACACGGTCCGAAATGAACACTCGCCAAGTGCCAAATGCAGGTACATTTTCCGTGAGTGCTGACAAATGTTTGTACCAAAGTAGTTCTGTTTTCCAGTCTTCATTTTGGGGAAGGTACAGCTACTTTCTTCTGTTCCTCTGCTCTCTGTACGTCGGAGCTTTGCGGAGGCGGGGCGACACACAGCTGTGGAAGTAGTATTCAGATCCGTTACTTCAGTAAAAGTACTAACACCCAGGGGCGACTGGTCATTAGGGGAAGGTGGCACAGCCCCGCCTCTTGTCAACAGAAAGAAATGCAAACAAATGTTATGTTATTTTTAATAAATTCAAGATTATTATCATCTATAATTTATTATCTTCTATGAATATAACATCCTCCTAAATTGCATATCATTTGTGGTAAGATTTTTATTTCTCATTCTGCCCCTGCCTTGCTGCCCCGTGTTCACGGTAGACTACGGCAGCCTGAATGTGTCAGAGTGGGGCTAGCAATGTGCATTGTACGTGGGAAATTATTAATATGCATGCTCAGAGTGTTAGTGTGTTTAATGTAGAATCATCAGGAACATTTATTAAAGTATTAAAACTAGTCCCTAGTTGGATCAGTGGGTAGAGCGGGCGCCCATATACTTCGAGGCTTATGCCTCGACGCAGAGATCCAGGGTTCGAGTCTGAACTGTGGCGATTTCCTGCATGTCTCTCTCACCTAGCTGTCCTGTCCATTAAAGGCGAAAAAAGCCCAAAAGAAGTATTAAAAATAAAAGTATTTGATGCAGAAAGCTCTTCACATTTTAGAAACTGAAAGGATCCAACCAGTTGTGTGTTTAATGGTCTGATCATCTCAGCTGGACTTGTAGCCGTTATATTGTTGGCTAGTTTACTTTAGAATAAAACATCAGATGTTATAAACTACATGTATCTATGTGCAGGAATCTTAATGTGTAAAGTAACTAGTAACTAAAGTAACTAGTAACTAAAGCTGTAACAGATGAATGTAGAGGAGTAACTAAAGTAACTAGTAACTAAAGTAACTAGTAACTAAAGCTGTAACAGATGAATGCAGCGGAGTAACTAAAGTAACTAGTAACTAAAGCTGTAACAGATGAATGTAGTGGAGTAAAAAGTACAATATTTCTCTCTGAAATGTAGCGGAGTAGAAGTAGAAAGTGGCATGAAAAGAAAAGCCTCAAGTAAAGTCCCGCAACATTTGTATGGTCCCACTAAGTACAGTACTGGAGTACATGTACTTAGTTACATTCCACCAGCACCCTCTACTATACGGCAGAAGGTTGTACAGAGCTGGAGGGGGAAAACAAACCAGACAGGAGATGAGGAAATATGTGGAAGCAGACAGAAAGGAGAAGAAAAACAAGATGGGAGGATTAAGAAGCAGCAAAGAAGAGTTAGAGAAACAAAAGAAAGGGAAGTGTGGGGCAAACAGAGACAGAAAGGTGGTTTAAAATAGCAGGAGGTTGGAAACTCATCTTCAGAGCTCATTAAAACATCACTGAGGTAATTAGCTGTCTGTTAATTAGTGGGACGAGGCCGGGCACTCGATGGGGGAAATCATCTCTGCATTCTCCCCGGAGATTGGTTTTTATTCGCAGTTTGATTTTTTTCTTTGACAAAAGCATTTATCATAATAACCCCCCCACCCCCCCCCCCACACACACACACACACACACACACACATTGTACTTCTGTACCTTGTTTTGATCCCTAGTGTTGTTTCATATTCATTCATTCATGCTGGGACAATTAGCAGCAGCACAGAAACGCTGAATAGTTACCGCATGTTCCTTTTTGGGTTTGTTTCTCATCTGAGCTGCATTCACAAACATTTTGTTGACACAGTTTCATACAGTAGAAAGATTTGGCTAAAGGCAGAACATCCTCATAGGGTCAGCCCTATGTTCCCACAGCCCTATGTTCCCACAGCCCAATGTTCCCACAGCCCAATGGTCCCACAGCCCTATGTTCCTACAGCCCTATGGTCCCACAGCCCAATGGTCCCACAGCCCTATGTTCCCACAGCCCAATGGTCCCACAGCCCAATGGTCCCACAGCCCAATGGTCCCACAGCCCAATGTTCCCACAGCCCTATGTTCCCACAGCCCTATGTTCCCACAGCCCAATGGTCCCACAGCCCTATGTTCCCACAGCCCTATGTTCCCACAGCCCAATGGTCCCACAGCCCAATGGTCCCACAGCCCTATGGTCCCACAGCCCAATGGTCCCACAGCCCTATGTTCCCACAGCCCTATGTTCCCACAGCCCTATGGTCCCACAGCCCTATGTTCCCACAGCCCAATGGTGTGCTCCACAACGGATCAAGTCCAGACTGAACTTCCCGACCTCAAATGTTGTGGGCAGGGCTAAGTTCGGCTGGCATCCAGAGGTTAGAGGTTAGGGGTTAGGGGTTAGAGGTTAGGGGTTAGAGGTTAGGGGTTAGAGGTTAGAGGTTAGAGGTTAGGGGTTAGGGGTTAGGGGTTAGAGGTTAGGGGTTAGAGGTTAGGGGTTAGGGGTTAGGGGTTAGAGGTTAGAGGTTAGGGGTTAGGGGTTAGGGGTTAGGGGTTAGGGGTTAGGGGTTAGAGGTTAGGGGTTAGGGGTTAGGGGTTAGGGGTTAGGGGTTAGAGGTTAGGGGTTAGGGGTTAGAGGTTAGAGGTTAGGGGTTAGGGGTTAGAGGTTAGGGGTTAGAGGTTAGGGTTAGGGGTTAGAGGGTTAGGGGTTAGAGGTTAGAGGTTAGGGGTTAGGGTTTCTCATTGTCTGCCTGTTAACTCCATTTTATCATTGAATCATGATTTTTTTTCTATCCTGTCCTGCACCCATCTCTCTTTTTGCCCTATCACTATGTTGTGCATTGATGGGCATGTGTATTGACTTGATGTGTATATTTATGTATTGATTTGGGTGTGCTTTTGTTTCCACTTTCAAAGCACTTTGTAAACTATTGTTTTTAAAGGTGCTATACTAATAACGTTACTATTGTTATGATAGTTCTAATTCTGTCCGTTAAAGCTGCTGTGTTTTGTTGCAGATCACCTGGTTCAGATCATCTCAAAGTCTCACCTGGAGACGTGTCAGTACCTGAGGGAGGAGCTGCAGCAGATGAGCTGGCAGAACTTCCCGCAGGACGAGGTGGCGAGCTACCAGAGCAAGGTGTGCGTTTCTGTTGTGTTTTTCATCGTAGCTTTCCATTTGAGGCCAATCAACATTTATTTATATATTGCTTTACAGCCACTAACTGGTATCCAAAGTGCTTTACATCAAGGGCCAAGAATAAAAGAACTTAACATACAGTAAAAATAATTCAACATGGAATACAGTAACATCAGACCAAAGTTACATAAAAGCAGGAGGAAGAGAGGGAAAATGTCACAGCGCTACCATGTATTCAAAGCCATTCTAAAATAAATACTTTTTGATTTAATAAAGAGCTACCTCTGTAATAGTTTGAACGTCAGGGGGTAACCTGTGCCAAAGTCTTGGGGCAGCAACTGCGAAAGCGCAATCACCCGACAGTGTTCCCACATTCCCCACACTGTCCAACCCGTTCTCACTCCCAACTCGTAAAATACTGACGCTTGGTCAGCGACTTTCAGCATCAGATATCGATGCAAAAATCACCCTTTAGCGCTGTAAGATGACGTAGTATGAAGAGGGAAAACTGGCAGCGAGTAGTACGAAAGCCCGAAAATCCCGCGTCAACACGCGTTGGGTCAAACAACACAGGACTTTCCCCCAGGAGAACAGGGTGCGTGTCCCGTTGTTGTCCCGCGTGTCACTGAAACGTACATTTAGTAACCCCACCTATGATCTTTTCCTAAACCTAACAAGAACGGGACAGTTCTTGTGCCGCATGTCAGTTAAATGTACGTCCTGACCCAGAGCGTCAAAAAGTGACGCAAAGAGTCCCGAAACCAAGCGTGTTCAGATTTGACGCTAAAGGAGACTTTTTGCGTCAATAACAAACACCAAAGGCACCTGACCAAGCGTCGCTTTTTGACGTGATGGGAGTGAGAATGGTACTAGTACATGGTACAACACGTCTTCCGCCGCAGGCTAAAAACACATCTCTTCCAACTGCACCTTGGATGATGATGATGAGAGAGGAAAAAAAAGAAAAGAATAAAAACTTGCAGCTGCACTCTCATATGGCTCTTTGTAGTTTGACTTATTTAAAGCTAATGTACTTGCACTTACTTCTTGCTGTCCCTAGTTTGTACCTTCAAGGTTGAAAGCACATAATTGGAAGTTGCTTTGGATAACAGCGTCAGCTAAATGACATTTAATGTAAAAGAATGTGTTGCACTGTCAACATGTTTGGTTTGAATATCTTCCCTCTCTGTTGTGTGCAGCCACGGGAGGTGATGTGGCAGCTGTGTGCCGTTAAGATCACCGAAGCCATACAGTACGTGGTGGAGTTCGCCAAACGCATCGACGGCTTCATGGATCTCTGTCAAAACGACCAGATCGTTCTGCTGAAAGCCGGTGAGAGAAACTGCCAAGTCTGGTGGTATTCAATATTATTCTTATCCTCAACAAATCTTCCTGATGAAATTATATAAGTGTGTTTTTAAACAATGACGTCTTCAGTAGGAACCAATGGGATCGGAACTGAGAGACAGACAGGAAGTCAGACTTTAGAGAAACAGATTTGTGGTAGTTGGCCGCCGGCTTCAGTCTTTTTGTTGTTTTTCATTTTGGGCCAAGACAAAGGCGACGTAGGTCGACGGGGTCAGCCCTATATTCCCACAGCCCTATGTTCCCACAGCCCTATGGTCCCACAGCCCTATGTTCCCACAGCCCTATGGTCCCACAGCCCTATGTTCCCACAGTTCTATGGTCCCACAGCCCTATGTTCCCACAGCCCTATGTTCCCACAGCCCTATGTTCCCACAGCCCTATGGTCCCACAGCCCTATGTTCCCACAGCACTATGTTCCCACAGTTCTATGGTTCCACAGCCCTATGGTCCCACAGCCCTATGTTCCCACAGACATTTTCAAAATAAGGTCTTGTGTTCCTACATTTCCCTTCAATTTAAGCCCTATCCTCCCACAACATTTTTTTAGGGTTAGGGTTAAGGTTAGGGTTAGGGTTAGGGGGATAAAATCTGATTCAAATGTATGAAAAAGGAAATGTGGGAACATAGGGCCTAATTTTGAAGAGAATCTTAGATCGGGCTTCGGCTTGGTGTGTCAGGGTCTTTAAGTAGTAAATGGCAATATAAAATGCAACTATCATTTTTTTCTCATTTTTGTGTTCAATGTTGTTTCGAAGACAGGAAGTGTGACAGCAACTCCAAATGTGTAAAAGTAAATATAGTTAATACATCTAAGGGCGTTTTCACACCTGTAGTTTGTTTGCTTTGGTCCCAATCAGTTGGTGAGTTAGTAGGCTAAACTTGGAGCGATTTGCCCTCCGTTTGGTTTGGTTTGGTTTCACACCTGGAAAAATCCAAGCGTACCAAAATGCGTCATTACAAATCAGGCAAGAACGTCCAGCCCTCTTATTGGTCGGATATGTCTGGGGGCGGGAGCAAGAAAGTAAATACAAGAGGAAGGTCCTGTGTTCTGGTCTAGTGGTCAAACCAGCTCATTTCATTAAAATGATCAGACATTGTTTGGCAAGAGACGTGACTACGTCTGCTCTGGTCACCGAGACTTCGCTCTGCTCGGCCGGCGTCTGCTGCATCGCCGATTGCTGAACACACCTGACTACAGGAGACACTAGCTCAGACTGCTGAACACACCTGACTACAGGAGACATCAGCTCAGACTGCTGAACACACCTGACTACAGGAGACATCAGCTCAGACTGATGAACACACCTGACTACAGGAGACATCAGCTCAGACTGATGAACACACCTGACTACAGGAGACATCAGCTCAGACTGATGAACACACCTGACTACAGGAGACATCAGCTCAGACTGATGAACACACCTGACTACAGGAGACATCAGCTCAGACTGGAGGAGTACGTATAGTTGGTGCGGTTCGAGTACAGATCACGTTCTCACCACAAACGAACCGCTCCAGAGTTGGATTGAAAGCGTACCGAGACCACCTCTTCAAGCAGGTCTCAGTACTCTTGTTTGGTCCGCTTTTGGTGCGCACCAATGTTTGATTGCCGTGTTCTCACCTGCCCAAACGAACCGCACCAGCGGGGCAAACAAACTCTAGTTCGATTCAACCGAAGTAAAGGCTGTCGGTGTGAAAACGCCCTAAAACCCAGTGGTTCAGATGGGGAGTCCACACATATATTACCCTGTTATTACATCCAACAAGGAGGTTTTGTTAACCCTTGTGTTGTTCTTCCGGGTCAATTGACAATTTTGTCACCAATTTTGCCGCGTTTTTGTCTCTTCAACATTTTTATTTCCAACGTTTTTGTAGCATTTTTCGACATTTTCAACGCTTTTTTTCCCCTTCCACCAGTATACACTAACAACAACTTATTACCTCTAGTTTTACACTTTGAATTCATGGTCAATACACCTCATGTAGTCTATATGAAATTACAGTATATCTCACATTTAAGTTAAAAAAGCAGAAAGTATGAATCATTTTGACTAATATTTAAGATCAAAGGAACGTATGTTGATGGGTAATCACAGACTGTCAAAGTGAAGTCAGAATAATTCTATGAAATTAAATAAAACACCAAAAATTCAATAAAAGTAGTAAACTGATCCTTAATTTGACTTGTGAAGAGCGTTTCATGGAACTTTTGGGCAATTTGGTTGAAAGAAACCCAAATGTTCTGATATAGATACTTTGAAAATGGGTCAAATTTGACCCGGAGACAACAGGAGGTTTCATTTGTTTTTGTTAAATACAAACACATTTCTATGAGGTTTGGTGGACGGATACGCCTTGGGTCAAGAAGACATTGTCTACATTAAGACCATTTTTTAAAGTCATCACCTTGGACTTTGAGAAACTGGAGCGAACATTCGACACTATCGTTTGACATTTTATAGACCAAACGATGAATCAGTTGGTCTAGAAAATGATCCACAGATTGTGTTAATGTGAAACCGTCCTGTTTGAAAATGTGATTTAGTGAGTAATGACTGATGAATGAAATGAATGATAGTTAGCAGCGGGGGTCATTAAACCATCATCACCGGACTTGCAATTACTCATCAGTGTCTCCGTGTTCCCAGGCTCTCTGGAGGTCGTCCTGGTCCGAATGTGTCGCCTGTTTGACTCACAGAACAACAGCGTCTACTTCGACGGGAAGTTTGCAGGTCCTGACGTCTTCAGAGCGCTCGGTGAGTTCTGACAACTTCTTCTCCGGTTCCTCACAAACTGTCCAAACTGACCTCACCTGAAAAACACTCCCAGAAGTCGTTTGTACAAGCAGCATTTACGATTATGTCGACTAGGGGTGCATGATACATCGACTCAATATCATTATCGCAATATCACGTTGCGCAATATTATATCGAAAGTGTTGATAAGTATGCAATATTTAGTTTATTTTGCGGAGCGCTGCGTCCCGTCTGTTGGCTGTGCGGCTTAGTTGTGTTTGATTTAGAGCTCACTTGAAACGCTGTAATGATCACGTTTCATTGGCCAGTTACCGTGCCACCTGCACAGGTTAGTGCACGTCAGCGCACGGGTCCACTACGGGACAAACACTACGGAGCGTACCACGTGACGTGTGTGCAGATTTTGACAGAGTGACAGTGTGAGTGAAGAAATAGATAGAGACAACTGAACAGAACGAATCAGAGAAGAGAAAGGAAAGTAGTGTCCTGTTCTCTTTATTTATATATTATTATATTGTCCAACCAGTAGAACATGTCCTGTTCTGTAGACATGGTCCTTATTTATATATATTATACTGTCCAACCAGTAGAACATGTCCTGTTCTGTAGACGTGGTCCTTATTTATATATGTTATACTGTCCAACCAGTAGAACATGTCCTGTTCTGTAGACATGGTCCTTATTTATATATGTTATACTGTCCAACCAGTAGAACATGTCCTGTTCTGTAGACATGGTCCTTATTTATATATTATTATATTGTCCAACCAGTAGAACATGTCCTGTTCTGTAGACGTGGTCCTTATTTATATATGTTATACTGTCCAACCAGTAGAACATGTCCTGTTCTGTAGACATGGTCCTTATTTATATATGTTATACTGTCCAACCAGTAGAACATGTCCTGTTCTGTAGACATGGTCCTTATTTATATATGTTATACTGTCCAACCAGTAGAACATGTCCTGTTCTGTAGTCATGGTCCTTATTTATATATTTATACTGTCCAACCAGTAGAACATGTCCTGTTCTGTAGACATGGTCCTTATTTATATATTTATACTGTCCAACCAGTAGAACATGTCCTGTTCTGTAGACATGGTCCTTATTTATTTATTCATGTTGTACCAGTCCAATATGACCGTCAGTTGAAATAAACCTTCTGTTGTATTTATTATGAATCTATTTTGATGTGTTTTCCCATAACTTTTGTAATTTTACATATGTTTAAAAATATCCAAATTAATATCGACATCGCAATATATTTTGTCAAAATCGTGCAACCCTAATGTCGACCTTACACCAAACAACTTTTCAAGCGATTCCACTATCGCAGACTATTTTCCTATATTGTAATGAAATCCTGAGAGTCTTGGTAGAGTCGGGGGGGTCTCCCGTCGTCTCCATCGTTTGGTGTAAGGTCATAAAACTCAGTCCCAGTCAGTCTTTCTCCCGTCTGGACGTTCAGACAAAATGAAACGTGTTTGATGTTATCCTTCCTTATCCTTATTATTCCTAAGTTTGAAGTCTAAGGGTCCTAACTTGCACCCGGCGCAGCGCAAAGCCCGACCCAACTGTCTTTGCTAGTATAAGACCGACCCAGTTGTCAGTTTCCCGTCCAGCGCCCACGTCGTTTAAATAGCAAATGCACCTGCGC
>NC_135855.1:40650567-40678067 GCF_031162955.1 Sander vitreus | reverse complement strand
CGGCTAAACTCAACTCTAAGGGCTCCTGCACACCGGCTGCGTGGCGTGAGCGTGTCAGCTGCGTGGCGTGAGCGTGTCGGCTGCGTGGCGTGTCCGTTTTTATTTCGGCTCCCATGGTAACAGGTCAGAGCTTGCACAATGCCTGCGTGACATGCATGCATGCTAGAAATAGGACCAAACGTCTATTTTTCATGAAACACGCCAACGTAATTACGGATTTTCAAATATTGCGCCTGTCAATACAGAACGAAATATTCTGGAGCCCATTTTGCCGTCAATACCGCCGACGTCGTCTTTGCTGTAATCAGATCAGAATATATTTATGTTTAACATGAAGAATACTACTGCTGGAGTGCAGCAGCACACATTTCTGGTGTGCAAAGACATAGAAAACGCCACGCAGCCGCCACGCAACAGAAACGCCACGCTCACGCCACGCGGGCAGTGTGCAGGAGGCCTTACGGCCGTCACCTCACTGTGCTCTGTACCCGGCTCATAGTCACCTTTTCTCTGCTAAACGTAACTGTAAAGGCCGCTAAACTTAACTGTCACCGTACGTAGCTGCATATGGCCACTGCATCTTAAGAAAATTCCCAAAGGTCTGTGAAGGTTCTTCAGTCATGCAGGTTACTGGATATCCAGATTTGAATCAGCACTTGGGAACTAATGTGGGTTTGCAGCAGCTGGTGTAATGAGAATATTCTGAAAAGATGGAAACATACAACATGAGTTCTAGTTGGTTTTATTTTGGGCAATGTAAAAGTCCTCCTCCATGGTTTTCATTCCTCCCAGCAGCCTCTTCCTCCTCTGGGTCCATCTCCAGCGAGCCTGCAGACAGCACAGAGCAGAGCATTTATTCTGATGTAGCAGTTAGCATGTAGCCCCATCTGGTGGCCTGACAGAGAAGTGCAGGTCCTCTTATTTATGTCTCTGTCAGTTTGTCTGCAGCAATTACAGCTGTGGTTTGAAGTCATTTCAGCAAACCTGAGTCCAGTTCCTAATCCGCATTGAATCTAATTACATTTATCGTTAAGTAAAGTAAGTAAGATTTAAGTAAGTAAATCGTAAAGTTTATTTCTAGAACACATTTAAACACAGCTTAAGCTGGCCAAAGTGCTGTAGTAAAACACGTAGGTTCTGTACTAAAAAGAACATTGAAATGTAAAAATGTAAGTAGAAAGAAAACATCCCAACGATGACAACACGCAGCAATTGACCAATACAGAATTATAGACACGATAACAGAGTGTGATTAATGTTGATGAACCTGCAGCTACGATCTGGAATCTTAACAAGCAGCAGAAGATATGAAATGTTAAAGTAGGAGTCCGGTGTTAGTCTGGTTTATTATTTTGGCTTATAGACCTTTTTCACGGCAGACATGTTGACATGTCATAGTAGGAAAAGTGTGTTCAAACCCATTAACTGGGCTAAACCTGTATGTACTATTATAATCCTTTTATCTTTTTAGGTGTGACATTGTACGATCTGTCCAGGGACAGCTGATGTAAAATAGCCTTTTGGCTAATTCTGCCACATTTTACATTTTTAATATGTATTATTAGTGTGCATTGTCCTGTTAAATGAACCTGAAATAAAAAAATAAATTAAGTAATGATGGCTGCATTCCCCTTAGGAGAGGTCCTGGTGTTGTTCATGCTGACTCACTGACATATCTCACTGGGACATTTGATGGAACTGAGCCATCGTTAAGGTTATCAATCTCAGCTGTGCTTTTCCTACTATGACAAGTCAAAATGTCTGCTGTGAAAAAGGTCCATTGCCAACAAATCTTGTGCAGAGCCAAATCAACAATGTGTTAGTCCGTCTCAGGCAAGTAAGCTCCCTAAACAGCTGGTCAATGTAGTTTTTAGCAAACAAACAGGAGGAAATAGTGCATTTGTTGGGGTCTAATCTTTGGTTGAACTGATTGAAGCTCATGTTTACATTTTACTGATAGAAGGAGACAGAGTCATTCAGGATTAAACCAGCCAAATGAAAGCAAAATTGCACAAACAAAATAACAGTATTAAGAGCAATATAGACACTGCTTCATCAAGAAATAAACTATGCAGAACGAGAATGGAGAAGTGGTGAAAATATTACTGTGGTAGTAAACACATCCATCATAACCACCGACCTACTGCCAAACATTTCAATGATCTATTCTAATCACTAACGTGACTGTCGTTTATCTCCAAATCTAAATGACTGTTAAGTACTCTTTTTTTTTTTTCTTTTTTTTGCATTGACAAATCGATCTCTCATGTTTTTCCACACTCTCCTGCTAAATGTTTCTTCTTTTCCCAGTGTGGTGTCTCTCTCTGAACACATATTTAATGCTGTTTGACTCTGTGGTCTGTACATGAAGAATCATACAGATGTTTGTAGAGGTTGAACCTGCTCTTCCCAGCCGAACGTGTTGAACTGAAAGCGCAGTGGGCGACCACGCACCACGACAGCTTGCGGAGCCTTCGCGCTGGAAACGACAGATCGATGGCTCGCACCTGGAACACCGCGGCTACCATAAACTTCGCTTCAGTGTGCTTTCAACTAGGGATGCACCGAACCCAGGATTCGGCTGAATATTGGGCTTTTTGACAGGGTTTCGGTTTCTGCCGAACCGTAGAATCTTTTCCCAACGAACCGAACTCTACGCTTGCACTACGCACGCTACGCTGGTCGATGTACTGATTGATGATTAATGATTACGGGAAGGTGTTGGAAATGGAACTGGTGAGCAGAAAAAGTGTTGTTTGGCAGTACTTTCAGTCAAAAGAAGGCCATTCAAGTCCAGCTACATGTTCAATCTGCAATGCTGATTAGTCTGGTGGTGGCGAGGACCCTAAACAATACACAACATCACCGCTGTTACAACATCTGGTATGAAACATCTGGAAGAATACGAGCTGAGCATGAAGGAATCTACAGACAGCAGCCAGAATGCAGCAACTTCAGGTACGGCAAAGGAAGGACAGTCACAGGGAGGAGGATTCGATATTCGGTTTTAGATTCGGCAAACTCTTAACCAGTGGATTCGGTATTCAGCCGAACCCCAAAAATCTGGATTCCGTGCATCCCTACTTTCAACCTTTTGTTGCACAGCGAGCCCATCTAGTGGCCTCAGAAAATAAATTGTTAGGGTTAGGCCATCACTAGATTTTGGACTACATACTGACATTTTTTCCATCATTTTATGTTTTGACCACCGGCTCCAGGTTCGAAGTCCAATAAAAATCTGTATTTCTGGCAAATAATGAACGTTACTTTTAGCCATAACTGAATGTCAAGCAATAATGTAAATGTATTACTATCTGTGTTTATGTATATGTGTATAGTTTGTATAAAATGGCATGTCAATGCAGAATCTAATTTATAAAATTAATGTTTGTTTTTTCTTTCTTTTGAACCTTGTGTGTTATTGGCTTAACATTTAGTCTCAACCCGTCCAGTGACTACGAACGCTGATGACACACTTTTCTCCCTCTCTGCCATCTTACTGCTTTGGCCCTCATTCTGTAAGTAACTTTATTAAGAAATCTGCACAGGCCACAAGAAAATACTGCTCAAGATGAGCATAAAACTTTGTATTTGTTGATTGATATGCATCTTAATATATCTGTTTTGATATGCACAGCTCTCCTTTTAGGTTTAGTTTAGTTTAGTTACAGAGAGCATTTTTGTGTTTTTAACATGCGTGTGCTAAGCTACCTTTTGTAAGCAGGGTCTAGATTTTACCAACTATGCCACATTGTATGTTTCTTCACAGGGTATTGTATTACTGTAAATGGAAAATTCAGTTTTTATTAAAAAAACTTACAGAATTTTGGCTGCACGATAACAATTTTTACTGTTTATGCGTCAGACTTGCCGGTGATGGTGAATGCAACCATGCTCCAGTGTTTCTGGTGTGCAAAATGTTTATTTCAAATAAATGATAAAACACAAGTTAAAATACATGTTACAAAAGAAACATTTTGGGAGAAGTTGGACATTGCCAAAAGCTACTTATTGGATATTTTTGACAATGTTTGAACCACTAAGATATGTTAAACTACCTTCCTTCCTAACTGCACGATGTCAATTAATGCATAACATCCAAATGGGACAAAGACTCTGGAACAGACAACTAAACTAAGCTAACAGAAGCCTGGCTACTGTCTGAGTTGTATTAAAAAAAGAATTTTCCTTTAAATTGTCAAATGTTTTTTATGATAATGAAGGATGTTATTTCCCAGCCTGCCCCTGTATCAGTGTGTCAGACTCGGGAATTCTTTTGTTCTGGTACAAAGCAGAGCTGCTGTATCTGACATGTGTTTAAAAAAAAAATAAAACGGAGAGAAATAAATGCTTTTGTTTTGGTTTCTATCAAATTTCATGTAGCTGCTTGGGTAAAAACCACAGCATCGTCAGTAGCACATTGCTTTGTATGCTGTGAGCATTACACACAACATTACATTTACCTTCTTGATAGTGGAAATGAAGCAGAAATCTCATAGACAGCCAGCAGATACCCCACCTGCATGTAGACATTTTTTTTTTTGGGGGGGTATTCTGGTGCAAGAGCCACTTAAGCACATCTTTATATTTGGTAGCATATTACACAAGTTCTGATATTGTTTAGGTTTTCATATAGTTTGCATAGCGACTAAGGTTATCTTGTTTACTATTTTCTTGTTATCAATGCTAGAATATGGACATTTGCCAAAAAAAGGTTTTGAACGTGGTGTTTGGAAGATGCTTTGAAGTCTGCGTAGGTTTGAATCCCATTGTGTTATATGATTGTGTTATAGAGTGTTATACGATTGTCTGTTTCATTAGCCGCCGGCTGGGGTGGGTAGTGGACTTTGTGCGTCACAGAGTTCAAAGCGGAAGTGAAACAGGGGGACGGGGGGGACGTTCCCCTCCGCCAGATGTCCCTCTTTTCGAACCACGTTTAGCTATAACGCTAAAGGAGACTTTGAGCATCAATAACAACGCCAAAGGCACATGCCCAAGCGTCCGTATTTTACGGCATGGCAGTGAGAATGTGTTGGTGACAAAAAAGTGTTCGACATTATTCCAGCATATTGTTTATTCCATCCAGCTCATCTGGATCTGTGACCTGAACTCTGTTTGTCATTGCATGCAGCCATCTGAAATAACAAAAGGAGTCATTTACACATGAATCCCTCTGTATCTGCCATGTTGTCCTCATGGGAAGTTCACACATTTTCTCTGCATGCTCAATAACGGGTTCAGTAAGAGGTGAATCACACAGGCTTTAGATGAACAGTACACATACAGGTATACACCAGCCTGCAAACCAGACGCATCTGCCAGCTCATGTTTCATTTGCTTTGGCAGATACATCTTGCCCCCCCCCTCTACCGTTCGGCAAAGCAATGTCCCATCCTACTCTGCCTCCGATTACTTGTACTGGTATTCTTACAGCAGTCTATATCGACGAAGTTTCATTTCCGGGATTGTTCAGGTGCCGTTGGAAATTTGGCCGTGTGTCCCTCATTTCAGCATTTCGATGTCCGTCCCCGTCCTCTGTCTCTGTGTTGGCGTTCTAACCTCCGGTGGATTTGTGAGGACTATGGTTAACTGCTCCTCAGATCTCTGCAGGGTAAATCCAGACAGCTAGCTAGACTATCTGTCCAATCTGAGCTTTCTGTTGCACGACTAAAACTACTTTTGAACGTACACATATTGACCAAAACAAGTTCCTTTGTTCCTAATTTTTTTGTAGAAGTACCGTGGCTCTGTCCGGAGCTTAGCCCCACCCACAACGATTATGATTGGTTTAAAGAAACGCCAATAAACCAGAGCACGTTTTTCTCCCATCCAGGAATGCTGTGTGGACTAGACAGACCGTCCTTTGCAGCGCTGTGAAGGAAGGTCTGGCAATGCAAGACTAGAGGACATGTGACAGTGGACAGCATTTCCTGAGCTAATTGACGTTTCCCCTTATCAAGTTATGGTATTATTATGTCTGCGTCTTTAATGTTTACCAATTGAACTGTCAAGCGAGTGGCAACGAGGAGTCGGCTGGCCTGCAGAGCAGCGGAGGACACGGCGCCAGAGTCAAAAAGCGGGTAGGCTCAGATCTTTAACTCCAGTCTGGCGGTCTAGTGTTAGCTGCTGTAGTATTCATTAAAAAAAAAAAAAACGAGAGTGAGTAGTCCCAGGGTTGGTTATGCCGTGACGCAATGTTATAGCGTGAGATAACATTTGATAATGTGTAATATTGGAGTCGAGTCGGTAGTGGACTGGGCAGGATGTGACTTGGTTGAGAATCGCCTGCTGTGACGGTGTAATTTATGCTCAAATAAACCCTCTGCCTCCCCTGAGTACATTGGGTCTTCACTAGTCTACGAATTTGGTTTTGTGTTTACAGTTTTGAGAAAAATAGGTGAGGGTTTAAAAAAAAAAAATGTCTTAGCATTCGAGAAAAACTGTGATCCTTTTCTAAATCTAGAAATGTAATGTTAAAAAAAGGAAAGCATAAAAAACATGAAGAGAAGGAAGCAGGAAAGAAGAGGAAGAGATGACACAGTGTCATCTGTCTGCCATCTAGTTTTCTCTCCAGTAGATGGCAGTAGAGTACAGGTGTCTCTTTTATAACCTGCAGTTAAAGAGGAGACTGCCCCCCCCACCCCCACCCCCGCACCGACTGCTGAGCTCATCACGACACTGAGGCTCGGATCACAGTGTTTGAATGAGATTACTTTATGGTCGATGGTTTTTATATCTCAATATCAAGTTTTACGGTCAGGATTCTGACAGCTGATGGACTCGCTCTATTTCTCTTTCCTTCTGCTCTTAACACTTCATTTCTATACTTCAGCATCTTTTCTGTTGCTGTTTTGTGTCTCTTTACGGTCTCTGAGCGTCTACGTGTGATCCCAGCTTTCAAAATAAAAGTAGCCTTTGCTATTTTCTGTCCGACAGCTTTGCTTTCTTTAACTCCTCTGTCAGACCTTCTGCTCTTTCTGAAAAACCTCATTCCTGACAAAACATATCACTTTGAAATATGTATTTCTTCTCAATTTCCAACTCATGTTCTATCCACTCATTTGTCCTGAATGTCTGGTCATTGACAGTTTAAGTCTTTAGCCATGAAGTTGTGTCAGACATGTCTCCAGGGCCATAGTTACTGTTAACGGATGCTCTGTCCCCAGTTAAAGACCTGTTTCCAGTTTATTCTGGTATTTTTGTCTATTTAAATGTCATTAATTTAAAGGTGCACCATGAGTTCCTGCATGGTTTCAGCGTGATTTCATTTTTGTCTCAAATGGTAGTCATCTCTCCTTGATCCGCTAGCTGCCTGCCCCCTAAATACACTGAAAAAGCCCGGTCTCGGTGAAAATACAACAAACCACTCCAGCCAATCACTGACAAGATGGTTGGGGGAGGGTGTGCTTTTAGAGCAGCAGCCTTAATTTCAGTGAAAAAGACGCACTAACCCCCACTCCCTCCCCCCAACAATATTGTCGGTGATTGGCTGGAACGTGGTTTGTTGTATTTTGGTGCACAGCCTGTGATTGAATGATGTTGTGATTTTGTTTTTAGTTTCTGGCAGTGCAGAGACTGAGGTTTTCTGTACGGATCTGCAGTAATATGGTTCTGATTATAGAGAAAAATACAAACCAAGTCCAGGCACAGTTTATAGTTTAACGTTTATAAGCTGTTGTTGATTTTCAAAGGAATTTCAGGATGCTCGCAAATGCACCATTTAAAGTAATAGTTTTATATTTTGTGAATATATGTAGCCTATTTGCTTCCCAACAAACCCTTCAAACCCTACGAACATAAATCCTAAATTAGCGCCCCGAGCGGTGGCAGGAAATATGACCTACAGGAGCGTTTTCCGTCCTTATATCTAAACGTAACGGTCGCGGTTTTAAACACGTCATTAACATTTTGAACAAAGCTGTCTCACCGCAGTTCATGAAATGGTCAGGTCATTTTTAATCTATTGATTCGTGGACACAGACACGTTTATCTCGTTTTTTCGTGATGGTCAGCACGTTTTTTTTAAACTAATGTATTTCAGTGGTGATCACAGCACGATTCTTTCTGTCAGTCGGGCGTGAAATGAACACGATCGGCGAAAATTCTGTGATGGGCCCACGCAGGTTGGGTTTAGGAAAAGAAGAACGGGGAAAGGAAACGTGACGCTGGAAACAATCCCCGGTCTCCCGGGTGAAATTCCTGTGTTGTTTGACCCATCCACCCCCCCAAACCAGCCTCCCTACACAGATTTTTGGCCTTTCATACTACTCGCTACCGTAGTCGCTCTTAATACAGTAGTTTAAAAAACGTGATGACCATCACGAAAAAAACGAGATAAACGTGTCCATGTACACGAATCAATAGATTAAATTACGTGATCATTTCACGAACTGCCGTGAGACTGGGTTGTTTTGAAACAGCCTCACTACTTAGTTAAGTTTAGAAAATAACATTCCAGTTTGGGTTCAAATCAGAACATTTGTTAAGTTACTAAGTTTTGCGCGTTTCAGAGTTTTGTGATGATGTTCGCTTTGGATGTTTTTTAATAAATGTATTAACGTGTTCAGGCAGAACCCAAGCTCATTTGTGCCTTCTTTCTTCGTACAAATACGTCGGTATGTATAACAGCTGTGTAACAGCCCTATGTTCCAACAGCCTTATGGTCCCACAGCCCAATGTTCCCACAGCCCAATGGTCCCACAGCCCTATGTTCCCACAGCCCAATGGTCCCACAGCCCAATGGTCCCACAGCCCAATGGTCCCACAGCCCTATGTTCCCACAGCCCAATGGTCCCACAGCCCTATGGTCCAACAGCCCAATGGTCCCACAGCCCTATGGTCCCAACAGCCCAATGGTCCCACAGCCCAATGGTCCCACAGCCCTATATTCCCACAGCCCTATGGTCCCACAGCCCAATGGTCCCACAGCCCAATGGTCCCACAGCCCTATGTTCCCACAGCCCTATGTTCCCACAGCCCAATGGTCCCACAGCCCAATGGTCCCACAGCCCTATGGTCCAACAGCCCAATGGTCCCACAGCCCTATGGTCCAACAGCCCAATGGTCCCACAGCCCAATGGTCCCACAGCCCAATGGTCCGACAGCCCTATGTTCCCACAGCCCAATATTCCCACATTTCTAAGATTTTTCTTAAAATGAGGCCCTATGTTAGGGTTAGGGTTACATTCCATCTGTAGTCCATTGCTACTGGATAATAGGTTGGGTGTAATTGGCTGCCAAATTGGGAGAAAGGGGGTTTCAAATCTGATACAAATTTATGAAAAAGGAAATGTGGGAACTGTGGAAACATAAGGCCTAATTTTCAGTGAAGAAAAAAAAGAATCGTAGAAATGTGGGACCATTGGACTGTGGGACCATTGGGCTGTGGGAACATAGGGCTGTGGGAACATAGGGCTGTGGGAACATAGGGCTGTGGGAACATTGGACTGTGGGACCATAGGGCTGTGGGACCATAGGGCTGTGGGACCATAGGGCTGTGAGAACATAGAGCTGTGGGAACATAGGGCTGTGGGAACATAGGGCTGTGGAAACATAGAGCTGTGGGACCATAGGGCTGTGGGAACATAGGGCTGTGGGAACATAGGGCTGTGGGAACATAGGGCTGTGGGAAACATAGAGCTGTGGGAACATAGGGCTGTGGGAACATTGGGCTGTGGGAACATAGGCACGCTCCCATTTGGAGCGGACTGGTGTTGATGTTTTGTCCGCTCACAGAGCTGATTTGGCTCTGAAGCTAAATTACTTTTCTAACTTGTGTAGTTTGATTTGGCTTCTTTTTACACTTTGATTTCTGTATCACCGTGTGTTAGAAGAGCACCCATAAAACTGGTACAAGACGAAGGAAGAGGAAAGGTGTGCTTGTATGTTCACGGAGGTAAAATGGGGGGCGACAGCCTTACAAAGTTATCCATCTGTAATGAGAATTCCTTTGGCAAATCAGCCCTTCACTAATGAACAGGCGTCAGAAGTCAGAAGCTGTAAATGGGCTTTAATGAAACAGGAAGTTTTAAACAGGTTATTGCAACACCAGCTCACACGTTTAATACACTGCTCATTTTGTCCTAATTACATCCTGTTTCGCCACACACACACACACACACACACACACACACACACACACACACACATCCAGGAACGACTTTAAAACATCAGGGATAATGTAGAGCGAGCCGGTCATTATTGCGGATTAGAACCCCGACAGGGTGATGACGGTTGAATCAGCCTGAAGGCCGGTTGGGACAGTTCATTTTACTAACTTTCTCTCTACGGCAGAAGCCAGGTTGCCCCGGTGAGTGAGCTAACGATGGAGCTAACTAATGATCCGTTTGCACTGTTATGTTTCCAAAGCCCTATGTTCCCATATTTCTAAGATTTCTTTCCAAAATTAGGACCTATGTTCGCCTAACCCCTAGCCCACCCTAACCCTGACCCTTGAAGGGAAATGTAGGAACACAAGACCAAATTTTGAAAATGTCCTAGAAATTTTGGAACATAGGGCGGTGGGAACATAGAGTTATGGGAACATAGAGCTGTGGGAACATAGGGCTGGGAACATAGGGCTGTGGGAACATAGAGCTGTGGAAACATAGGGCTGTGGAAACATAGGGCTGTGGGAACATTGGGCTGTGGGAACATAGAGCTGTGGGAACATTGGGCTGTGGGAACATAGGGCTGTGGAACCATTGGGCTGTGGGAACATAGGACTGTGGGAACATAGAGCTGTGGGAACATAGAGCTGTGGGAACATAGGGCCTAATTTTCAGTGAAAAGAAATTCTTAGATTTATGGGAACATAGGGCTGACCCCGTTCCCATTAGTGCTGTTAGCGATCCCCGTTTCCTCCACCCGCTCTCTTCTCCCTTCGTGATCTGCTGATCAGTGCTAAAAGTTCTGTATGAGCACAAGTATTGATTCAACCAATCAACGGTTTTGTTGATTTATAAATTGTCACGGCATAATTACATCCCTGGAACACTTACTACTCTCGTTATGTCTAGGGCTTACAGAATTTGGTTTTGCCCATGCAATTAAAAAAACTGCAGAATCTAACGCCAGACCCCCAGACTGGAGTTAAGGATTAGAGGCCTACCTTTGTCGTCTACTCCGGACGCCATTTCCTACTCCGCTCTGCAGTCAGCTCGCTCCTCGTTGCGGTGTCAAATAGCGTCGACACTCAGTAGACAATAACATTAACACAACTTGGTGGGGAAACGTCACGACAAATCACACAATCCTCTTCCGCTGTCGGTCAGTCTCTCACTGTTGCACGAGTCCCTCCAGTCTGCTTCACTTCCGCTTTTGCCAACTCGCAGGTAGGCCACACCCACCAATCCCAGCGGCCAATAGAAACTAACAAGTGGATTACGACGTGACAAAAATAGTCCTCCAGAGTCTATGATCAGAACTCCGTTGAGACCATAAACTCATTATGAAAATGTTTACCGAGGTAATAAATCAAGGGAGAAGTAGGCTCATTGTCTCATAGACTTCTATAGAAACTGACTTCTTTTTGGAGCCGGTGGAGTCGCCCCCTGCTGGAGATTAGATGGAATGCAGCTTTAGGGAGCTTCAGCATTTGCTTCACTTTACAGACCTGGAAGTTCATTTAGACTCACAATTTTTCAGAGCACAAATGTTGACTGGTAGGGATGCATCGGCTGGACATTGGAATCAGCAAATAAGGTGACATGCACCGATGGCCAGTGTTAATCTATTTTGCACTGCCTTAACGTTAGCCTACCCAGCTTCAAAAAACAATGTTCCTGTGACATTTCAAGTGTACAATTTAAATAAAAGCTAATTAAAAATGGAGAGATGACCTGGAGGCCAAGAGATCACAGACCGACAGAGCGACTCAGCCCATGTCAACCACAGCATTCGAGGAGGTGAAATCCCCCGCAGACAGCGTAGCTTACCGGCTGGTAGCATGCAGCTGAAGACACAGGGTAACGTTAGCTTAGCGGTAGCCTGCAGCTAAAGACACTGGGTAATGTTAGCTTAGCGGTTGCCTGCAGCTAAAGACACTGGGTAACGTCAGTTTAGCAGCAGCCTGCAGCTGCACTTTTCCGGAGAAACATGGTGCCTTCGAGTACACTCGCTAATTCAGTTAGTGTAATGAAGAGGGTTCAGTATTTCTTTTATAATGAGATTTATTTGTTTACCTGGCGCAAAAGAAAACAACAAACATCGGCATCGGCCAAATGAAAATTCTACACATCGCTATCGGTATCGGCTGAGCCAATATCGGCCAATATATCGTATAATTGTATATTCAGTTACTCTGACATAATGTCTAGAGCTGCACAGATTAATCGATTAGTTGTCAACTTTTTAAATAATCGATTTGTTTCGAGCCAGTTTGAGTCATTTAAAAAAAATAATTAAAAATGATGTAATGAATGTTAAATGTGAATATGTTCTAGTTTCCTCTCTCTGTGACAGTAAACTGAATATCTTTGAGTTGTGGACAAAAGACAAAGACAGTTGAGGACGTCATCTTGGGCTTTGGGATCCACATTTTTCACCATTTTTTGACATTTGAGAGACCAAACTATCCACTAATCCATTCATCCAGAAAATAACCCACACTGAAAATAATCGTGAGTTGCAGCCTTGATAATATCAGCTGACCAAAAAAATAGCAGGTTTATTTGGCTGTGAATCATTCAGGTTTATAGGTTAATTTAGGTTACATTTAAAACCATTAAGCATGTTGAGCTTTCACCCAACAGGTGTTTCCCATTAGAGATCAAAGCCAAAGCACCTGTTGTGACATCACTTTAGGGGTGTGGCCAGATGTTATAAAATGCCCACAGAGCTCACAAGAGAAGCTGCCTGATTATTCACCGAGGTTATTCCTGCCTCTGAGAGAGCATTCTGTAACTAAAGCTACAATCAGCCCTACTTAACATATGCTTCTGTGAGAGTTTATCAAACTGACGGGCTAAAAATGCACATAATCCCCAGGCTCTAAAATAAACTCTGAGGCTATTTTCAGTGTGGTTCTTTGCCGTTGCTCCAGATTTGTTCGGTTCAGTGCGACTGGCGCTCGCTGATTTTGGGTGTCCCTCTCTCTCTGTTCAGTTTGCTGCCAGGCTCTGCTGCCTGCCAAGTCCGATCCGTCTCATTAACAAACACACCTCCCCAGCGACTTTCCTCCTCTCCTCGTTCCCTCAGTCTGTTGTCAGGGACGTCCTCCCGTGTGTCCCGGTAATTAGAGCCGCAGGGCCCAATGAAGGGGTAAAGAGGTAAAAAGAAGAGGAGGCACATGTAAGCTGTGTGTGTAAATCAAAGTTCAGGAGACAGGGGTTGAAGTGTTTTGTCATTAGCGCTTGGCGGGGAACAGATTGGCTTGTTTTCTTGTTTTGGCTGCATGGTTCTATCGTGCCTGTTCTTCCACCGGTCTCTCTCAGGCTTTAAAGGAGCTGTGACTTCAGCCAGGACGAGGACAGAAAAACACCAGACAGCTGCAAAATGGGAACCGTTTTTTATGTGAACAGTGTTCCAAAAACAAACAAAGGGAGTTGCCAATAGTATTAAGAGGCGGCTGGTACACAGAACTATTTTACATCTATTTCATATATTTTACAGCAAATTCAACAGTAAGCTTTAACATTCCCAAAGTTGTGTGTGAAGACTCAGGAGATTTAGGTTTTTTACATACTCTTTGTGAACAGGGCAGGCAACAACACAGAGTGCATTCTTAAGTTAGCGTCCACAAAAGTTATATATAAGTTTTTCACGCTGACAGACTCAGATTATTATTCTAAGTGTCTGACAACATTATGAAAGGATCCCCCCAGAGATAGAACTTTTAGTTAAAGAGGAAGATCCTTTTAGTTTAACATGAAACAGCCCCAAAATCACCATCACCAAACTACACCAGACTCCATGTAAATAATCAGCACTTTTATCATCGTAAAACACACTTCATTCAAAGTCGACAGAAACTAAATAAAACTATAAAAATCCGTCTTGGTTCATCTTTCCACTGTTCCAACAATCACCACTCTGGTTTGGTTGAAATAAAGCCTTAATTCACCCATTTACATGTGGAGATATGCTGGATCTATACACGCTAAAACATTCAGCAGCTGTTAACCCGAAAAATGTGGTCCTACACCACTAGTCCGAAGTCCCTTTTGGTGGCGAAATTACGAATCCCACTATGGCCACGCCAAGACCCGCCCTACGAAGCAGCTCGATTGGTTGGGGTTAGGCATTTGACCTTGAGTGGTTAGGTTAGGATAGCCAATTGGTCAGGGGATAGGACCTGAACTAATCTGTTTACGTTATCTTGCTTAAGCATGGATGCCTGGCCAATAAATGCTATTGAAGGACGGGTCTTGGCGTGGCCATAGTGGGATTCGTAACATCGGACTAGTGGAAAGTAGGACCAAAGGGAATTTTTCGGGTTATGGAGAGGTCAGAACAATGGAGCGTCGGAGAAATGACATGGCACCCATTTCAGTGGCGACGATGGTTAAGTTGAGGCACCAAAACAGCTAGTTAGGATTAGAAAAAAGATTGTGGTGTAGGTTAAAACAATGGCTCCCTTAAGTAGTACTCCCGGGACATGAACACCCATTCCCTGGGTGAAAGTCTTGTTTTCTCCTTAACTTCTTCTGGGACATGAACTCCTGTTTCCTGGGTGAAAGTCTTGTTTTCTCCTTAACTTCTTCTGGGACATGAACTCCGCTCCCCGGCTTGAAAGCCCTGTATTTAAGGAGCCAAATATCCACAACGACCGCCTACCAAAACGGATCTTTCTGCTCTTATAAAGCAGAAGTCATTGTGGGGCATACAGCAGAAAAGACGTGGAATACGTACCATTTACAGTGCATTACTTTTAGTAGCTGTATGTACAAATCAATCTGCTCCAACCGGTATCCAAAGTGCTTTACAACAAGGACCAAGAATAAAACAACATAACATACAAGAAAAAGAATAAAACAAAATACAGCCAAATCAGAAAAGGTTGCATAAAAACAGGAGGAAGAAAGGGAAAATGTCACAGCGCTACTTTGTATTAAAAGCCATTATGAATAAATAAGTTTTGAGATTGGATTTAAAGAGCCACGTCTGAAATGGTGCGAATGTCAGGTCGGTAACTTTTGGTAACAAATGGTTCATGAGAGCAGTTAGTTGAGCTTAGGGTCTCCAAACTTTCTTCATCTGAGGGCTACTTTTAAAAAAAAACTAAAGTGGCCAAGAGCTACTTGCATCACATCCCTTACATATATTTACACAACACACACAAGCTGAATGAAGCTACTGTTTGAATACGTATGAAATTGCAATAGCCAAAGCTTATGGAAAAAATCTTCACTTGACGTTAAGGTTCATGACTATATGGGCCACAAATATTTCTATAATCTAGATGTGTTATTCTCAGTATTAAAGTGTATAAATAACGACATTTGTAGTCCCTGTACAATGTTTGGACTCAACAGAGGGTTAGCTTAAAGCCCATCTTGCAGGGTTTATTTTCTAACAATTTGCGCACTTTGCTTGTTTGTAATAAACATTTAAACTGTTGCCCAACAACATCAAATACAATGGATATCACAAAACAGAATAAAACACGAAAAAGTAGTAATATTTTACAGCGGTTTGCAATGATTCTCCTTTCCCCCACAATGCATTGCATTACGTCACGTTGGGGAGACGACAGACGAAAGGTCACTGTCTACGGTCATGGTCTGTACCACTGGTGTTGCAAAATATGGCTTTTGGTCTCGACTGAGTCCATGTGTCTTTATTATGTGTATAATAATATTGGAGGGAAAGTGAAACACAGCTTGGACGGGGATGTTGTTTGGCTTTTCACAAGTTTAGACAGCTAGCTAGCTACGCCGACGTTTGCTAACGTTAGTGCATCGGCGTTAGCGTAGACTGCTAGCTAGGTAAATATTAAGACTGCCTTCGGAGTTTCCTATATCTGCGTCCACGTCGTCAGCCTAAGACGTGTGGCGTTAGTGCTCCTTTTGTACCATAATTTTATTGAATTAAATGTTAAGCTTAGCTCCTACGAGAAGTGTTTTTTTTGTTACGTTACACACAAAGCTAACTGGCTATAGTTAGCCTGTGCGTATGCTAGCGGAATAAGCTAACGTTGCGTATCCAGCCAGCAACTTCAGCAATTGGCAGTATTGTCGATCACAATCAACCTCTGCTGCTAAAAGCAGTCAATCTGCAGTGATGTTTGAAATGGAGACACGTGGATGTGTTAACTGTCGTAGTTAGCTCGCCGAAACTACTGCCGAAGCTGCGAGCTGGCTACGCAACGTTAGCTAATTCCGCTAGCATATACGCACAGGCTAACTATAGCCAGTTAGCTGTGTGTGTGTGTGTGTGTGTGAGAGAGAGAGAATCTGCCCGGAGACAGGAGGATGATGCCGTCAAGGAAGGAGATAAAAGATTAGGGAGATGGTTAGACGGGGTTCATATTCTGACATAGACTTTGCTGACCTGAACTCCATATACTTTTGTGTGTGGTTAGGGAAACTTTGTCATTTTGTGAACCCACAATTGTGTTTTGTAAACTTAAATGCTGGACTTCAGTAAACTTGCTTAACTGAAGTCTTCGTCTCAGATTGATCCTTGTGTTCTGGTAAACGTCCGATGTAAGAAGGCGCAGGAATTAATAAATTGGAGTCAGATTTGACAGGCCTTAGGGCCTTATTTTAATAGTTAGCTACATCACTGACAATATTCTCATCAGGGTCCAAGAAAACATTACCACTTTACATTTCTATGGCCCACAAAGTTAGCTACCTCACTTTTAATATCGTCGTGATTTTGTGTCTCAGTTTGTCAACCTATTGGCGAGCTACTGGGAACCTGTTCGCCAGCTACGCAAGCTACATGTTGGAGACCTCTGGCTTAGAGATTCCTACTCCTTGTTGCTGAAAAGCTTTTCTTCCAAACCAGACTGCAACGTTATAGCTGGAACACAGCGCATGCGTAAGTGTCTCTCTCTCTGTCTGTCTGTCTGTCTCTCTCTCGCTCCCCCCCCCGCTGTTAAACAGGAGCGCAGAGTGAGCGTGATGACAGGAGGATGACCAGCAGCAGAACATGCTGCTGCAGGACAGACACCATCCAGCTGTTACTCACCTCCAATGGATCACATTTAGCAGCTTTTACCCATCCACACTTCATCCTCTTGCTCCCCATTTTCTCATCTCCACTGCCTCCACACACACACTCACTCACTCACTCACTCACTCACAGTGCCCAGTTCTGTCCATCATACTATCTGCGCTGCGAGGCCACATCTCCCGTGTCTGATTTCTTCAGGGGTTTTTCTTTTATCAGCCCACTCAGGGCCGCAAGGAGTGTCTGATGAAACCCCATCCTGATTTCTGTCCAATCAAACGCCTCAAACGGCTCCAGGGCGAAGCCATTAGCTACTCCTCACAGTTCCTTTCACTCAGGTCCTTTCACATTGCTGCTGCTGCTGCTGATGACTCAGATCATTCCATTCACAGGAGGCTTTGACATCCTTTTTATATTCACATGAACTAAAATGATATATTTTAGATGTATTCCCAGTAGGGGTTAGGGTTCGTATGATACCGTTTGAAAATGTATGCACACCAATTTGAATGTCTTGTTTTTCCCAGGAAGCGGACTCCGCTCCCCAGCTTGAAAGCCCTGTTTTCAGCTGACATTAAAGTTTAGTTAAGCCGACAAGAAAGTGAGAGTCATGCACCGACGACAGTTAAAGTTAGGCACCAAAAAGGTCTACTTAAGTTTAGGAAAAACCGTGGTGTGGATTAAAACCAGCCTGGTCGCACAGAATTCCGTGAAATGATCACGAATTGTTAACACCGCATTACGTGGTGGCCAAAAGGAATGTGTGAAAAATCCGTGTGGCCACCACGGAAAACAATGCCAATGTAAAGTCAATGAGAAGATGACGTTGCATTAAGTACTATGTAAGGCCGAAATTCCGTGTAAGGAGGTTGGTTGGGGGGGCGAATGGGTCAAACACAGGACTTTCACCCAGGAGACCGGGGATCGTGTCCCGCATGTCAAGTTTCCTAACGTCGCCTTCTTCTTTTCCTTCCCGTTCTTCACGCGTGTCACGGAAACGTAAGCCCACCCACGACCTTTTCCTGAACTTAAGGGGCCGTGTTCATTTCACGGAATTCCGTGAGACCAGGTTGATTAAAACACAACCAACACGCATTTCCTGGGTGAAAGGCTCTTGTTTTCCCCTGGAAGCGAACTCTGCTCCCCGGCTTGAAAGCCACGGATTTTCAGCGGACATTAACAGTTTAGCCAACAAAAAGTAGAGGTGTAGGCACCAAAACAACTAGTTAAGTTCAGGAAAAAGATCGTGGTTTGAATTAAAACACAAGTTTCCTGGGTGAAAGTCTTTCGTTTTCCCCAGGAAGCAAACTCCGCTCCCCAGCCTGAAAGCGCTGTGTTTTATGGCCCAAACATCCACCCCGACCTCTCCCTGCGTGGTCCACAGAGCTCTTACACTTAAACTGCAGCAGTCAATGTGATGCATACCGCAAAAAAAATACATGGAATACATATGAATTACAGTGCTTTACTTTTTATACCTAAATGTACGAATGGTTCATGAGAAAAGCCTGAATAAAGAAGTGAGACCGCCCTGCTACGCCTGTTTTTTGCTAACAAAATGCTGGCAAAAATAAGTTTTCTGATCAAATGCAGATTTCGTTCCCCAAATTGCCAGGGATTTATTCATTTTTAGTTCAACGTTTGTGTCTAAAACACACTCATACACAGACAGTTTTGGCTTAAAACCATAATTTCATTCAGATTCTCGACATGCAGCAGAGCGACGGAGCTTTTATCTGTAATTCACAGACACAAGTTTCCGTTTTTCATCTCTTCCTTTGGCATCCTCCAACTAGCTACCTTTAACCCCATCTTCTTTCATTTTCCTACTATCTACCATTACCACCACCCCCGTTGCATCTCTTCTCCACCTCCTCCACCTGACCTCCTCCTGCATCCATCTATTTCTTCCTCTCTCTGTGTTTCTATCTAAATCTGAGTACCAGCAGGACTGATCCACACCTTCCATTACCTGCACCCAACATTCATGCCATCTCTCTCTCTTTCTTATTTTCCAGGTTCCCCTTCTCTGTGGTGTGTTTTTTTTTAACCGCTCCTTTGGTGTGTGGAGAGAGAATACAGCCGATCTTCTTTCCAGCCTTTTTACATTCAGAAATAACTTCATGCTGCCTGACTCTCGAGGTAGAGATCGAACAGCGGTGTCTGAGTCACTTCCATCTCTCTCTCTGTTTTGCTCGGTGTCTCTCCGGCTTTACTTTTTCTTCTGTTTCAGACTAATCCGTGTACCATTCGTTTTTCAAAATAAAACCAAAACTCAGAAAAACAAATGACATTTACAATTTTCTGCTCAAATGAAAAATGGAAAAAACGGATAACGAGCGTTTCACCCCGTTTCATCCAATTTTTATATTTTTATTTGACGCAAGATGCATGACCCGGATGTGACCTTTATTAGGACCAGAGTCCCCCCAAAGAAACAAGAAGTCAAGACAAGAAGTAGTGACATGGCCGGACTGGATGAATATTCCGACTTAATTTGCCAGCTTTTTGAGGATGGTAGAACGCACGCCGAGATTTCCACCGTGCTGCATCAGATAGATGTCCCGAGATGCTCGGAAATGTCTGTCAGAAGATTCTGTGTTCAACACCAGCTCGGACGAAAAAGACGTGTCAGACGCAGAACTGGAAACGGCAATCATGTCATCGATAGATAAGATGATTGCTCGCAAGACGAGGAAAGAAAGTACCCACCGTGGTTACGTTAACCAAGTAGCCTATTAAGTAACGTTAACATATCCCTGCAGTGTCCAGCTGCGTCCTGCTGCGTCCTACCGCGTCCACCCATGCTCTGCTGTGCCACACTACACCCCGTAACGCCCTGCTGTGCCCTACTATGACATGAACTACTACAACTACCATTGTAGTCACTGTTCCATTATCTTTATTATGACTATTACTACCGTTGTTCATCACACCCCCAACCGGCATCGTCAGACACACAATGGAAAAACGTCATTAGTGGGATAGGGTGGCCTGAGATGGAGTCAAAATCCCGACCTGAATTACTATCCCAGACCTGCACGCAACAAAGACAGCCTGAGGGAGCAGTGTAATGTTTGCAGCTTGGTACTTGCTTATAGTTTCTAATCCAAGACTTTAGTTACATTTCAAATGTAATTATTGTTTAAATTAATTCAAATGTTTTGTCTTAACAGACAGGTCCACGTTACGGCCGAAAATTCATGACAGGATACCCGTCATCAGTGGGGGTAAGGGCAGGAGAATCTCGAGTGGGAAGAATTCTCAAAGAGGTACGCCAGCCGTATAATGAGCTGCGTCGCCAAGTAAGTCACCTACATTAATTATATTTGAGAAAAAAAAGGTAAAACTTATTGTTAATACATTTATAACATGAAATTGTACTATAATTTGTGAGCCGTGAAATTAATGTAGTGGAGTAAAAGTAGAATATTTCCTCTGAGATTTAGTGGAGAAGTAAAAAGTCATGAAAAGTATCTCAAATTTCCACCAATGGACTATGCATGTGTCTCTACAGTAGTTGTGAGAAACTGATTTAAGCTCAGTTGTAGATGAATAAATTCCAAGTTTGTCTGCATATTTCTTTTAATGTGAAAAAATACAAGTAGAAAATCTTGTATAACAAGTAGAGCATCTTGTAAACCTTATCTAAGTGCCACAATTACATGTGACAATAATACTGTTAACATTAGACATTGTTACTCTATAAAAACAAGGCTCTGAAGAACTGTATGAACATATTTGTTGCCACCATAGCAACATACTTCTCCAGTGGTGTCAGTGTTTCAGAGAGTCCAGCCACTTCATGAACGCTGTTCTCCAAATGCACAGCGCGACCACTTCGTGCAGTAACTGTGGCTGCTGTTCCACTCCACAACACATGGCTTACACCCGATTAGGGTTCTGCAACATGTTGAGAACATTGGCTTGTCTGCAGGACCTGTAGGTTAAGAAAAATATGGACTTCATTTATTTTCAGTACGTAGACAAAACTACAATGACCAAATATACATTAAATCCACACGGCATGTCAAATCTAGTAAAACGCAAACAGAAGTGATTTTGATCTTTAATTCCATCTTCCTAATGATCCATTGTAAAACAGTACTGACCTTTGCAGACAAGACGGGCAAAAACCACTCTTAAAGAAGCTACTTCAGCCTCTGAAAGAGACAGGGTTGTTGTCACTGTGGGATGTGCAAATCCACTCAAATCCTTGATCATCTTCGACACTTCTTTTAGTCCCTGGGCTGCTTCGACAACCTCTTCAATGTCTGCCATAACCTCCTGAAGGCCAGGATCTTCTCTCCGACTGAAAAACATAAAGAATGTACAATGTAACATTTAATTAGACCTTAATAATTTTTTTTCACACACAGCATCATGTCATCCACAAGAAAACACATGAATGGTGTGGAAAAAATTAAAAATAGAATAATTTTCAGTTACCTCAACCTCTTCCTTTTATTGACTTGTAGCAGTTCCAGCTGTGGTTCAGGTACTGCAAATACTTTCCTGGAATTTTGCTTCCAGTATGCTGACACTGCAATGAAAAAAATACATTTTATTATGTTTTAACCAAATATTTGCAGTATTTTTGATAACTTATATCCTATATGTGGGTTTGAAGCACCCAAGAAAGCTATCGATGCAAAATGTACTTTAATATGAGAATGTTTAGGTGTACTTTTCCTAATTCAGATGTTACATGTGTGAACTGTCTGTGCACTTAAGTTCCTAATGTGGCTGCAGAAAATATCATTTACACAGCAATGATGTAAAACATACCTCTAGTTCCATCAGAGTCAATTATTTCCTTACCGGTGATTGTTGCCACCCAAGCCTCAAACTCTGAGAAGCGGACTGTAACCATCTTGGTGGTCTCTAGCTTTCCATTCAGGACTTCAGCAATGAAGACATTCCTGAATATTGATGGGAACAAATAATACAAAAAATTGCAGTTCCCGTGATATGGATACTTGGCAATATTGCAATTACAATAATATTTGTATTAATTGTTGAACCCTAATATACAGTGATAACAATAAGCACTTAAAGTGCCCATATTATGAAAAAATCACCTTTTCTGGGATTTGGGGTGTTATTTTGTGTCTCTGGTGCGTCCATACGCATACACACTTTTACTTTAACTCAGTTTTAAGTAAGCTACAGGTTTCTGAATGTCCTCTGCCTTCAGTCTCCGGGTGAGCTGTTCAAAATCTGCACGGCTTTCTACGTAACTAGCCGAAACATTTGAATATTCCCACCCATCACCCCTTCCCATCAGAGCATACCTAATGTCTCCACCATCTATAGGCTCTACCCACTAGGAAGCTACAGCAGTAACTTGTCCTCCATGTTACCGATTCAGAAGCACCATGTCGAAGCACCACGGAAACTGTTCTGTTGTTGTTGCTGTAAAGAGGAGCACAAAACACTCCATCGCGTCCCAGCCGCAGAGGACATAAGAGCGGCATGGATTGAATTCATTTTTGAAGGCAATGTCCCTGCTACAGTTGGCAAAAAACTGTTGGTGTGTGCTAACCACTTTGAGACTGTTTCTCCAACTTCGGTCAGTACAAAGCAGGATTAGCCAGGAAACTATTCCTAAAAGAGGGCGCAATTCCAACTTTGCGTGGAATACCTGCAGACGAGGGACGAATAGAAGTAGTTCTATACAATTTATTTTGTACAATAGGGTGAACTTGTGTGTGTTGTAGCAGTCTTTTGCCACTGAGAACGAGGTAGCTAACCGCTAGCATTAGCTTCTAGTTAGTTTGTAGTCAGCGTGGTTTCTCCTGCAAAGTCATTGACCAGCTACGGTAACGTTGGAAGTTATGCATTTGTAAAAGATTCCCATACTGTAATATGTTACGCACAGTCCAGTGCGAAACAAGTGTGTGTGTGTCTGTGTGTGTGTGTGTGTGTGTGTGTGTGTGTGTGTGTGTGTGGTCGAGAGCGGCGGAGTGGGACAAAAAAAAATCTACCGGGAAGTTTAATAGACTATCGGGCCGCCGTTCAAGTTGAGCAGAGGCTGCACAGTTAAACCAGCGGGCAGCGGCGCGGCCATGGCCGCAGCACACCAGGCCGCCGGATGGTGTTGCTAAGAAATTGCAATGTATAACTATTATCAGACCGGCCCTCGCGGCCTCGAAACACTACCGGCCCACCGGGAAAAGTCCCGAGTCTCTCCGCCTCCGTAGATTACAAGTTTGGTCGTCAAAGGTTAGCAAGCTGCTACCATTTTGGTACACCATAAGTTAGCTACAGTAGCTGCTAGCTCGCCTAGAATCCAAACAGTATATTAGCTAAGTTTCTGAACTTGCATATTGTTTAGCATCAAATTCATGTCCAAGAGAGTTTTAGAATTGTACAAAGATTTAGCTGTCTTTATTTTGCAATTCTACAGGAACTAACCAAGAAGTGTTTTGCCAAACTAACCAAGTAGCTAGCTAGTGTTTTGCCACATAGTACGAGGTAACGCTAACCGCTAGCTTCTAGCAATTAGCATGGTGTCCACATACAAACCCGGAGACTCAGTCGGTCAAGCAGGACACATCCCCTGCCCGGTCTAAGTTTCGGGAATTTGCGAAAAATAATGAGTTTGGAAATGTTTTATAAACGGGAATATGTTAGCGTTGTCCAGGGCAAAACAAGTGTGTGGTTGAGACTGCTAGCTACATCACGGCACAATTTACACTCAAAGCCAACCATTCTGTATAATGGGTTTCTTATCCTGGAGTGTATTTATTAGTGATACTTTTTAGCTTGATGTAGTTGATGGCATTTCTCTATTTTATATAGGCCAGTGCATCATTAGTTACCAGCTACAAAAGATATCGGCTGCCAGACTGAGCCCCCTAAAAGACAGTGTTGGCACACAACTCTCTTCTAGGACTCTTACAAAAGTGAAGGTTTGTAGTTGTATAGATTGCACATTGCTTTTGATCAAGTGTTACAATGAGCAGTTGCAGCCGTTAGTGCTTGAATTTATACTATGACAGTGCTGTCATGTTTTACTCCTAAGAATGCCTTTTTAATCATAGAAAATATACTTTTGTTACAGCTGTCCAGGTGTTTGTGTCCTGCACAGACTTTGCTACGTCCACTGATCCCTTCATAGCCCCACTCCCTTGTCTAAGATCAACACCCATAAAGCGACCGTCTAAGAGACCTCGCCTGGAGGAGGAGGAGGAGGAGGAGGACCCTTTCGAGGAGAGCTCAATTATTTCTTCTCAAGGGCCGGACGCAACCTATGACCCTGCAGACTCAGTCTCAACTTTGACAGAGTCAACAGTCATGTCGTGAGTAACAGAAATGTCTTTGTCTAAATGTAGATAATCAGTTTTCAGTTTGTTTGCTGAAACAGATATTGTGTATTTCAGCAGTCTGCTAAATTTTGTGTGTTTGGTTATTGCTGAAACAGTCCCCCCCCAGAGATGCTGCATTCACTTCCACACAGGCGATTAGAAAGTACATAGTGTATGAGACCTGTCTGATGGAGCTGTTTGAGGTGTGTGCTATGTGCAAGCGTGTATGCCTTGTAAAAACCAAAAGGCTTGGGACATTTTTATCAGTGGGACAGCTTTGCAAGCACTGTGAGTATTCCCGAAGTTGGAAAAGCCAGCCTCTTCTGGATAATACACCAGCTGGGAATGTACAGCTTTCTGCTGCAGTGTACATGAGCGGAGCCTCGTTCTTCGAACTTCAAAGGGTAAATGAAGAATGAGTAAATAATAGCTTGCTCCATAATTGTATATGGCATATGTTTAATATTATAAAAACCTGTTGTCGTTTTTGTCTACCATCAGGTGTTCAAGGCAATGCATCTGCAGCTATTTCTGTATGACACATTCCGTCGGCATGCCAGAATGTTTGTGGAACCAGCTATAGTACACACATGGAAAAATACACAGGAGGTGATGCTGCAGCAGCTCAGCCAAGATAACAAAGTCATACTCGGTGGCGACATGAGGGCTGACTCTCCAGGTATATTGGCCAATGCCACACATTTTAAATATGGATCCATACTTGTGCTTTTTTTCACAGAGCAATGAGGTTGGTGGGAGCTCACACATGGAGAAAGAGGGCCTGAAGAGGAGCCTGTCAGTGTTGGGTGCACGAGGTGTAACCATCGATTGCATCGTCACCGACCGCCACCCAGAAATTCCTGAGGGATGAAAACATCACACAATTCAAAGAAACTTTCAAAAGAGACTTTCAAAGAAAATGGATAAAATAAGCAACAAAAAAAAGGGACAAAAAGTAAAGAGGTGGATGCCAGCCATCAGAAACCACATCTGTTGGACAGCTGCATCATCCAAAACGGGGCCGGAGAGAGTGGCTAAATGGACCTGGATGTCCGGGATGTTCATACACATGAGGACCCCCTCTTCCCAAAATGCCTCCATACAATTTGAAAAACAAGGGACAAGAGTAAATGGCTCTCAGCAGGTTTGTTTCATTCAACTGGATTGATTATATTTATTAGCTGCAATTATGGTTATTACTTATGATATGATGTACTATATAATGTTTTTGTCTTGCAGGAACTCCAGACCAGACCAGTGAAGACAGAGGCAACATTACGTAACTTCATTTTTTTTTTTATTTACTCAAACACATAAACATTTACATTGTACATGACACAAAGTACTGCAACCGTACTTTCAACACAATAAAAGTCCTCATATTATGCTTTTTGTCTTTCCCCCTTTCCTTTATTGTGTTATATATCTTTTTTTGTGCACGTTATGTTTACAAAGTGAAAAAGTCCAAAGTCCCCCCCAAAGGGACTTACCATCTCCAACAGAAAACACTGTTCACAAACTGCTCCAAACAGCTCTATTGTAGTCCAGCCTTTACTTCAGAGACAAACGTGGTCACTTTGGAACATGTTATAATGCTCACCTAGCTGCTAGCATGGCACGCCCTCATACTCTGCTTCTGACTGGCTAGTAGTCCTTACCTAGGTACTGTCAGGGCACGCCCTTATACTCTGCTTCTGACTGGCTAGTAGTCCTTACCTAGGTACTGTCAGGGCACGCCCTCATACTCTGCTTCTGACTGGCTAGTAGTCCTTACCTAGGTACTGTCAGGGCACGCCCTCATACTCTGCTTCTGACTGGCTAGTAGTCCTTACCTAGGTACTGTCAGGGCACACCCTCATACTCTGCTTCTGACTGGCTAGTAGTCCTTACCTAGGTACTGTCAGGGCACGCCCTCATACTCTGCTTCTGACTGGCTAGTAGTCCTTATTTAGCTACTGTCAGGGCACGCCCTCATACTCTGCTTCTGACTGGTTAGTAGTCCTTACCTAGGTACTGTCAGGGCACGCCCTCATACTCTGCTTCTGACTGGCTAGTAGTCCTTACCTAGCTACTGAGCGTGTAGTCCTTACCTAGCTACTGAGCGTGTAGTCCTTACCTAGGTACTGAGCATGTAGTCCTTACCTAGGTACTGAGCATGTAGTCCTTACCTAGGTACTGAGCGTGTAGTCCTTACCTAGCTACTGAACGTGTAGTCCTTACCTAGCTACTGAGCGTGTAGTCCTTACCTAGCTACTGAGCGTGTAGTCCTTACCTAGCTACTGAGCGTGTAGTCCTTACCTAGCTACTGAACATGTAGTCCTTACCTAGCTACTGAGCGTGTAGTCCTTACCTAGGTACTGAGCATGTGCGACTGCCAACAAAGATGTTACAGCAGTGAGAGGTCTCACTCTGTAGCTAAAACGGAGACCTGAACACAGGGTGAAAAGAGGAGCTGCAGCAATGAGCAGTACAACAAAAATATGGTGTCTTTTGAAAATGAAACCTATTCTGGTACAACCTCTAAATACAATTATGAACCTGAAAATGAGCATAATATGAGCACCTGAGAAAATACAAAATTGAAAGTGCAAAATGTCAATATATGAACAGTTGTGGAACAGTCTAAGTCTAAAGTGTGTGTGTGTGTGTGTGTGTGTGTGTGTGTGTGTGTGTGTGTGTGTTTTGCACGGGGTATGTTGATGATTTGATGGACATGATCATGGAGAAAGTCTTTGTCGACCCATCATCGTATAGAGACGAGATTCTGCAGATAAACATCCCGCCTGACCTGTCTTCACAATATGAGCATCCAGACAAGGAGAAGGTCATCGCCAGCTACGTCTCAAGATTCAATTAAGGGGGGGGTTTGAAGCCTCCATATCTTCCCCGGGCGTCAGAAAATTCCCGTCTGATCCGAAGTACCACACATGAGGGGATCACTACCCGTACCTTCCGACCAAGGAAGCCCCAGCACCAGCTCACCAAGCTTCTATAGGCTACAAACCTGTAACGACTGAGAAAAATGAACATTGGTAGTCAGCAGGTTGTGTAATGTCTGTGTTCACATTTCTC